>NC_041393.1:5760011-5790483 GCF_002162155.2 Triticum dicoccoides | reverse complement strand
GTAGCGTTAATCTTCACGCATCAGATAGAGGAGCAGGGCTATCCGGGGAGCGAGATCGACTGGCAGTAGTGCAAACACATGACCAAAGCACCAACGCTCTTTTCAATCATAGCAGCACTAACCTATCAGACACAAGACCGTGCTAATTAATGGTCTTAATACACATGTTGTACCCCTAACAAAACATGTTGACACACAGCATGTGTTAATCTGGTGAAACTTTGTTACACCCAAATTGCACACTGGACAACAAAGATCAAGCTGACAGCCTATGGAAGAGATCCAGAATAACTAAAAATCATGCCTCCACTCAAAGAAAAACTGAATGTCTCATCTTACAGTAAAAGAAAAACTAAATGCCTCGTCTTAACAATACCACTCGTGCATCTTAACTGTGGAAAAACTAAAGTAAATTTGGGAGGCAGGGAGAAACAGTAATAAAAATGTTCTAATATCAATATCATAGGTTGATACTTCATACAGTATTTCATAACGATCAACACATCACACCATCCAAAATGACATACTGCTAGTCCTAGGAAGTAAGAAGAGCTAAGAACAAAAGAGATAATCTGAATCAAAGGGCAAAGCGAACCAGGAGTCTTCAACATGCAGACACGCCCTTCGTAGAATCAAGGCTCCTCATCTTCTTCTTACATCCCATGGGCCGGAATTGGAACAATGCTCTCTTTGAGGCGGTGGTGTGTAAGCGACATATAATACTGACTCCTTCCAAGGTTCACAATACCTAAGACCTTGCCATCAACATCACAGTGTAACACATTCTCTGTATTAGAGCATCTCCAGCCGTTCGCCCCCCAGGGGGCGCCTAAAATCGTCGCCTGGGGCGAGCCGGCGCAAAAAAAAGGCCTGTGGGGGAGTTGGTCCCCAGTCGCCGGCCCCTGGGCCGCCCCCAGATGCGCATAGTTTTTCAAAAATAAAACGTTCGGCGAAGTTCGGTTAAACACGGCTAAATTTCGGCAAACCTTGGCATATATTGACATGTTGGGCGGTACATAGCAAAATGTAACTAAAAAGAATCCATGAACGCCGAGTAGTCACCGTCGTCGCCGCCATCCTCGCCACCGTCGGCGGCGGCCTTCTCCTCCTTGACGCGGCCGTCCCTGGTGGACCCCTGACCGGCGTCGCCAACGCGGACTGGTGGCGCCGGCGCGTCGTCGTCGTCGCTGTCCTCGATGACGACGACTCCTCCTTCGTCGCGGCCCCGGCGGCGCTGCTCGAACCGCCGCAGGGAGGCGCATTGGCGCTCCCTTGCCATCTTCAGGGAGTCTTTGCGCGCCCATTCCAGGACCGCGTCATCGTCGAGCTCCACGTCACCGTGCTCCGTCTTCACGGTGGGGAGACCCGGCTCCGTCTTCACCGGCACTAGCCTCGGCTCCATCTTTGGCTTGACGAAGCGCGGAGGAGCCGACGAGGAGGCGCGCCGACCGTCCTCGTTGATGATGATACCGGCCCTGCGAGTGCGCCAGCCGAGCGGCGTCTCCGCCGCGGGCTCGGCCTTGACGTCGAGCTGCGCCGGAGAGCCGGAGGAGTGGGAAGAAACCCGTGAGGAGGAGCGCGAGGAGGACGACGAGGAGGAGTCGAACCTCGTAGGCATCCATTGCCCGGCGCTGCGGTGGTGGGCTGGGGCGGCCGTCCTCGCCGGGGCGGCCGTCCTCGCCGGAGGAGGGTATGCCAGCGGTGGTTGTTGCCGCCCTCAAGGTGCGTCAGCACGCCCTTGAGCGTGCGGCCGGGGACGCCCCACCACAGGTGGCGCCCCTCGCTGTTCTTCGTGCCGCCCACCACCGGCGCCCCGTTGGTGGACGCCATCTTCTACTGCTGACGGCGCTCGAAGTACGCCGCCCACGCCGCGTGGTTGTCGGTGGCGTACTAGGGGAGGGCGCGCTGCTCATCGGTGAGGGAGGTGCACACGATCTCAACTTCGCCAGGGCGCGCCTCGGCGTCGGGCAACGGGGGAACGGGCACTCTCCTATTGCTGAGCCTCCACCCCGTCGGCCCGGCGCGCATGTCCGATGGTGATAACCCACAAGTATAGGGGATCGCAACAGCTTTCGATGGTAGAGTATTCAACCCAAATTTATTGATTCGGCACAAGGGGAGCCAAAGAATATTCTTGAGTATTAGCAGTTGAGTTGTCAATTCAACCACACCCGGATAACTTAGTATCTGCAGCAAAGTGTTTAGTAGCAAAAGTGGTATGATAATAATAGTAACGGTAGCAAATGTAAAGATAGATGTTTTTGGGTTTTTGTAGTAGTTGTAACAGTAGCAACGGAAAAGTAAATAAGCGAAGAACAATATGTGAAAAGCTCGTAGGCAATGGATCAGTGATGGATAATTATGCCGGATGCGATTTCTCATGTAATAGTTATAACATAGGGTGATATAGAACTAGCTCCAATTCATCAATGTAATGTAGGCATGTATTCCGTAAATAGTCATACGTGCTTATGGAAAAGAACTTGCATGACATCTTTTGTCCTACCCTCCTGTGTTCAGTGGGGTCCTTACGGAAACTAAGGGATATTAAGGCCTCCTTTTAATAGAGAACCGGACCAAAGCATTAACACATAGTGAATACATGAACTCCTCAAACTACGGTCATCACCGAAAAGTATCCTGATTATTGTCACTTCGGAGTTGTCGGATGATAACACATAATAGGTGACTATAGACTTGCAAGATAGGATCAAGAACACACATATATTCATGAAAACATAATAGGTTCAGATCTGAAATCATGGCACTCAGGCCCTAGTGACAAGCATTAAGCATAGCAAAGTCATAGCAACATCAATCTCAGAACATAGTGGATACTAGGGATCAAACCCTAACAAAACTAACTTGATTACATGGTAAATCTCATCCAACCCATCACCGTCCAGCAAGCCTATGATGGAATTACTCACGTACGGCAGTGAGCATCATGAAATTGGTGATGGAGGATGGTTGATGATGACAACGGTGACGAATCCCCCTCTCCGGAGCCCTGAACGGACTCCAGATCAGCCCTCCCGAGAGAGATTAGGGCTTGGCGGCGGCTCCGTGTTGTGAAACGCGATGAAACTTTCTCCTTGATTTTTTTCTCCCCGAGACGGTATATATGGAGTTGGAGTTGAGGTCGGAGGAGGTCCAGGGGGGCCACGAGATAGGAGGGCGCGCCCTAGGGGGGGCTGTCTCATGGACAGCCCGTGGGCCCCCTGGCCTTGATTCTTTCGCCAAAAATTCTTATTAATCTGAAAAGTGCCTCCGTGGATTTCCAGGACATTCCGAGAACTTCCCTTTCTACACATAAAACAACATTATGGCAGTTCTGCTGAAAATAGCGTCACTCCGGATTAGTTTCATTCAAATCATGCAAGTTAGAGTCCAAAACAAGGGCAAAAGTATTTGGAAAAGTAGATACGTTGGAGACGTATCAACTCCCCCAAGCTTAAACCTTTGCTTATCCTCAAGCAATTCAGTTGATAAACTGAAAGTGATAAAGAAAAACTTTTACAAACTCTGTTTGCTCTTGTTGTTGTAAACATGAAAAGCCAGCATTCAAGTTTCAGCAAATATTATGAACTAACCATACTCACAATAACACATAGGTCTCACAATTACTCATATCAATAGCATAATCAGCTAGCGAGTCATAATAATAAAACTCGGATGACAACACTTTCTCAAAATAATCATAACATGATATAACAAAATGGTATCTCGCTAGCCCTTTCTGAGACCGCAAAACATAAATGCAGAGCACCTTTAAAGATCAAGGACTGACTAAACATTGTAACTCATGGTAAAAGAGATCCAGTCAAGTCATACCCAATATAAACCAATAATAATGAATGCAAATGACAGTGTGCTCTCTAGCGGGTGCTTTTTAATAAGAAGGGTGATGGCTCAACATAAAAAGTAAATAGATAGGCCCTTCGCAAAGGGAAGCAGGAATTTGTAGAGGTGCCAGAGCTCAATTTTAAAATAGAGATTGAATAACATTTTGAGCGGCATACTTTTGCTGTCAATGCAACAACTATGAGATGGCTGTATCTTCCATACTACATGCATTATAGGCAGTTCCCAAACAGAATGGTAAAGGTTTATACTCCCCCAACCACCAACAAGCATCAATCCATGGCTTGCTCGAAACAACGAGTGCCTCCAACCTACAATAGCCCTGGGGGAGTTTTGTTTAATTATTTTGATTTGTTTTGATCTTTTTGGATCATGGGACTGGGCATCCCGGTTACCGGCCCTTTCTCGTGAATGAGGAGCGGAGTCCACTCCTCTTGAGAATAACCCACCTAGCATGGAAGATATAGGTAGCCCTAGTTGAAACATGAGCTGCTCGAGCATACAAAACAGAATTTCATTTGAAGGTTTGGGGTTTGGCACATACAAATTTACTTGGAACGGCAGGTAAATACCGCATATAGGAAGATATGGTGGACTCATATGGAACAACTTCGGGGTTTAAAGAGTTTGGATGCACGAGTAGTATTCCCGCTTAGTACAGGTGAAGGCTAGCAAAAGACTGGGAAGCGACCAACTGAGAGAGCGACAACAGTCGTAAGCATGCATTAAAATTAATTCACACCGAATACAAGCATGAGTAGAATATAATCCACCATGAACATAAATATCATGACGGCTATGTTGATTTGATTCAACTACATGCGTGAACATGTGTCAAGTCGAGTCACTTAATACATTCAAAGGAGGATACCATCCCATCATACCACATCATAATCATTCTAATAGCATGTTGGCACGCAAGGTAAACCATTATAACTCATAGCTAATCAAGCATGGCACAAGCAACTATAATATCTAAATGTCATTGCAAATATGTTTACTTCATAATAGCTGACTCAGGAACAATGAATCATCATATTTACAAAAACAAAAGAGGTCGAGTTCATACCATCTTTTCTCATCCCAATAAGTCCATCATATATCATCATTATTGCCTTCACTTGCACGACCGAACGATGTGTATAATAATAAGAGTGCATGTGCATTGGACTAAGCTGGAATCTGCAAGCATTCAACTCAAGAGAGAAAACAAGTAATATGGGCTCTAAGTTAAATAATCAATCATGCATATAAGAGCCACTAAGCATTTTTAATATGGTCTTCTCGACCCCCAAAAGAAAGAAAAGAAAATAAAACTATTTACACGGGAAAGCTCCCAACAAGTAAGAAGAAGAACTAGAAATCTTTTTGGGTTTTCATTTTAATTCTACCACAAGCATAGAATTTACACCAACTAATTTTTTTTGGTTTTTCTTCAGGTTTAACAAACACACAAGAAGAAAGCTAGAAAAAGAAATTTAAACTATCATGGATAATACAATGAAAGAGTATGAGCACCGACGACTAGTGTGTGAACATGAATGTAAAGTCGGTGAGAAATATGTACTCCCCCAAGCTTAGGCTTTTGGCCTAAGTTGGTCTAATACCAGTGACCGCCGCTACTCTCCCTGGTGTAGTGGGAGCTGTAATTAGGATACCACTGGCTGGTCATCTCCGGATCCCACTAAACAGATGATGCACGATAAGGGTCCAGCTCAGGTTCCGGTTAAGGTTCAGGTTCCGGAGTAAAAGCTTGGGCTAGATGGTTGTTCACCGCCTTCGGCGTGACAAGACGATTTTCTGCAAGCAAATCAAATAACAGAGGTGCAGGCAAAACAATGAACTCAAAGTGTTTCTTATTGAATCTAAGTCTATACAGGAGCATCTTTTCTTCGTTGTCAACGATAAACTTGTGTGCTACCATACTCTTGTAATCTAAAATGTGAGGAGGTAATTTTGTCTCCTCCTCCTCAAGGTGCCTAATGGGTATCTGAAAATGTTTAGCGAGATGTGCAGCATAGATACCTCCAAATATGGGGCCTTTTGTATGATTCAGGGCTAGCCGTTTAGCAACGACGGCACCCATACTAAAAGTATTGTCTCCCAGCAAAGCATGTTGAAGAATAATAATATCTGGAACGCTCAAATTTCCACTATTCCCACGACCAATCAAGCATCTACTAGCAAATATGGCAAAGTAGCGTAAAACAGGAAAGTGTATGCTAGAGACTTTTGCCTCAAAGCCCTTCTTTGGCTCTTCTACATCAATAGTTTTAACGAAGCCATCCACATCTTCACGATGGGGTTCCTCTAATTCTCCCTCATAAGGTATCCTACATACCGCACAAAAATGACGTAAAGACATTTCTTTGAATTCATCATATAAATGAAATGATACTGCAGGCGATGACTTCTTAGGATAATAATAAAAGTTTTGCACAAAAGTATTGGTAAGTAAGAGATACTGATTGATTCGATCATTCATGAAACCGGTGAGGCCTGCCGTCTCGATTAAAGCATAAAAGTATTCATGAATTATGGCTTCCTTCAAGAAATCCTCACATGGCCATTCACATGACAGTACTTCTGCTAAGCGAGGAAGAATATACTTAGATTTTTCCTTCTCTTTGTCTTGTTTTTCCTTAGAGCTTTGGCTAGAGGAGCCTTTAAAGAATCTCCTTAACATTTTCTGAAAATTTCTGAAATTTTAGTAACTTCAAAATAAAAGTGGATAAAACTAAACAAGATTGATAGCAACTACTCCTACAAGTGCCTAGAGCCTATATCATGCATTGGAATTGCTTGGGACCTCAAAATTTTAACATGCAAGCTCAAGAACATGGTCACCTATGCAGCAAAAAATTGCAATGAATAAAGCACTAGAACAAAATCAAATTGGACCAATGGAGGAGTCACGTACCAATCAACAATCTCGCAAAGCAGTTTTGCGAATGGAGCTTTGAGCTAAGAGATCGAAAATCGTAGCAAAACGAGCTAGAACTCGGGCTTGACCTGGATGGGGATTTTTTTTGGGTAGAAGATGAAGTGTGTGGGTGCTGGCATAAGTGGAGGGGAGCCACCAGGGGCCCATGAGACAGGGGGCGCGCCCTACAGGGGGGGCGCGTCCTCCTCTCTCGTGGCCTGGTGCTTGGCCCTCCTGCAGTGTTTTCAGTGCCTAAAATCCTCAAATATTCCAGAAAAAATCATACTAAATTTGCAGGGCATTTGGAGCACTTTTATTTTTGGACTATTTTTAATGCACGGATAATTCAGAAAACAGACAGATAATACTATTTTTGCTTTATTTATTTTAAATAACAGAAAGTAAAAAGAGGGTACAGAAGGTTGTGCCTTCTAGTTTCATCCATCTCGTGATCATCAAAATGAACCCGCTAACAAGGTTGATCAAGTCTTGTTAACAAACTCATTCCGAATAACACGGAACCGGAGAAATTTCGAATAACACTAAGTTACCTCAACGGGGATATGGAAATCCCCAACAATAAGAATATCATACTTTTTCTTGACAGTAGGGAGAGGAAATTCAAAACCTCCAAAAATGATAGTTGGAACTTTTTCAATAAAATTGATGCTGTGAACTTGAGATTGTTTCCTCAGAAAGTGTACCATATGCTCATTACCATTAACATGAAAAGTGACATTGCCTTTTTTGCAATCAATAACAACCCCTGCAGTATTAAGAAAAGGTCTACCAAGGATAATAGACATACTATCATCCTCGGGAATATCAAGAATAACAAAGTCCGTTAAGATGGTGACATTTGCAACCACAACAGGCACATCCTCACAAACACCGACAGGTATAGCAGTTGATTTATCAGCCATTTGCAAAGATATTTCAGTAGGTGTTAACTTATTCAATTCAATTCTATGATATAAAGAGAGAGGCATAACACTAACACCGGCTCCAAGATCACATAAAGCAGTTCTAACATAATTCCTTTTAATAGAGCATGGTATAGTTGGTACACCCAGATCTCCAAGTTTCTTTGGTATTCCACCCTTAAAAGTGTAATTAGCAAGCATGGTGGAAATTTCATCTTCCAATATCTTTTTTTTATTTGTGATGATATCCTTCATATATTTAGCATAAGGATTTACTTTAAGCATATCAGTTAAGCGCATATGTAAGAAAATAGGTCTAATCATTTCAGCAAAGCACTCAAAATCCTCATCATCCTTTGACTTGGATGGTTTAGGAGGAAAGGGCATGGGTTTTTGAACCCATGGTTCTCTTTCTTTACCGTGCTTTCTAGCAACAAAATCTCTCTTGTCATAACGTTGATTCTTTGATGGTGGGTTATCAAGATCAATAGCAGGTTCAATCTCTACATCATTGTTTTTGCTAGGTTGAGCATCAACATGAACATTATCATTAACATTATCACTAGGTTCATGTTCATCACCTGATTGTGTTTCAGCATTAGAAATAGAAATATCATTGGGACTCAGGTGTGTCTACAGTATGAACATTAGAAGCATGCAAAGTCCTATCGTCTTTCTTTTTCTTCTTCTTAGAAGAACTAGGTGCCTCTAAATTATTTCTCTGAGAATCTTGCTCGATTCTCTTAGGGTGGCCTTTAGGATACAAAGGTTCCTAAGTCATTCTACCAGTTCTAGTAGCCACTCCAACTGCAAAGTCATTTTTATTATTCAATTCCTCAAGCAAATCATTTTGAGCTTTAAGTACTTGCTTAGCTTGAGTAGCAACCATAGAAGCATATTTGCTAACGCGGTGAAGTTCCTCTTTAACTCTAGCCAGATTATCACCTACGCGTCCTATCTCGAAAGCATTATTCTTTAACTCTCTACCAACATAAGCATTAAAACTTTCTTATCTAGCCATAAAGTCATCAAATTCATCTAAGCATGGGCTATGAAGTTTAGTAGAGGGTATTTCAACTTTATCATATCTATAGAGAGAATTTACCTTCACTACCTGTGTCGGGTTATCAAGACAATGTGGTTCTTCAGGCGGTATATTCAGACCATGTATTTCTTCAATAGGAGGTAAATTCTTAACATCTTCAGCTTTAATACCTTTTTTCTTTCATTGATTTCTTTCCCTCTTGCATATCTTCAGGACTGAGAAATAAAACACCTCTCTTCTTTGGAGTGGGTTTAGGAATAGGCTCAGGAGTTGGCTCAATTGGTTCAGGAATTACTTCAGGAACTTGCTTGGGAAGAGTCCAATTATTTTCATTAGTCAACATATTATTCAATAGTATTTCAGCTTCGTCGACTGTTCTTTCCCTGAAAACACAACTAGCACAACTATCCAAGTAGTCCTTGGAAGCATCGGTTAGTCCATTATAAAACATATCAAGTATTTCATTTTTCTTAAGAGGATGATCAGGCAAAGCATTAAGTAACCGGAGAAGCCTCCCCCAAGCTTGTGGGAGACTCTCTTCTTTGATTTGCACAAAATTATATATTTCTCGCAAGGCAGCTTGTTTCTTATGAGTAGGGAAATATTTAGCAGAGAAGTAATAAATCATATCCTGAGGACTATACACACAACCAGGAGCAAGAGAATTATACCAAGTCTTAGCATCACCCTTGACGGTGTCCTGGACTAGGGGGTACTCACCACGTCGTCTCCCGATCAGGTGGATTGGGCCGAGGATCCCAATGGCCGTATACTCATGGGCCAGTCCGGACAGCTGCCGCATACAAGGAAGAGTCAACAAGACTTGGCGATCAAGACAAGGACTCCTCCCCCACCGGCGTATTCGGCTAGGACTCTTGTTATCCTAGGCCTCTGGTGCATTATATAAACCGGGCCAGGCTAGTCGATAGATATACAACAACAATCATACCATAGGCTAGCTTCTAGGGTTTAGCCTCCTTGATCTCGTGGTAGATCCACTCTTGTAACACACATCATCAATATTAATCAAGCAGGACGTAGGGTTTTACCTCCATCAAGAGGGCCCGAACCTGGGTAAAACATCGTGTCCCTTGTCTCCTGTTACCATTGATCCTAAGACGCACTGCTTGGGACCCCCTACCCGAGATCCGCCGGTTTTGACACCAACATTGGTGCTTTCATTGAGAGTTCCGCTGTGTGATCGGCGAAAGGATCAATGGCTCGACTGCAGGTCAACTGCGACGTCGGCTTCTTTGTCACCAGCTCGACTGGTCACCTTGGTTCGACCAAGGACTGCGCCCTACCTCTGATCGTCACGTTCGGATGAGGGCCTTCATCAACATCAACTCCGATCTCTATCAAGATCATGGAGGAATCATCCAGGGAGCCCGGGGGCTCAACGTCAACATTGCCCTCGGGCGACCTTACTATTTTTCTGGACAGCGGACTTGTGTCCGCCGCCACCGCCTCCTCAAGCGTCGTTTTAACGATTGCTTCGGTGGAATTATGAGGAATTGAGTCTACAACAACCCTGGAAAATTTCATCGAGTTCCGATGTAGGAATCTCTGGCAATCTCCGATATACCCGAGCCGCATTAAATCTGGACGAGAATCCGGACAAGTTTAGGGCGTGGTGTCCAGCTTCTAGCTCGGACTTCCTTTGGAAGATCCAACCGTTGATCGGCTGCGGAATTCCTATATCTACCACCCCTCAAAATTTCAGCTAGATCCGACCGTCCAAACTCCGGGAACCTTCCGATTAGTGCATCACTTTTCGGATCTGTTTTCTGCGCGAAAACGAATCCGACCCGAGTTCGTCTTTTTTATGAACGGGATTTCGGACATCCTTTTTGAAGGAAGTTTTGTATGGGATGTTGTGTTTTGTTCCCGAACACATCCCACTAACTTTAAAATCTTTTGAACATGATCTTCAACATCATGCTGGTGTCAAACCAGTCCGGCAATATTGCTCCACTGCTGCCGACCTGCGCTAGACACGTCGTCACTTTGTTGAGCCAAGCTCAACTTCTTTGGATCATCACCTCGGCAGGCCGAACAAGAGTCCGGCATCGCGAAGGATAAATCACCACCAATATCGCCGCCCCACGGATTACATGGAGCGGGCATACCGGCATCGCCGCACGGTCACTTCATCAAGCCGGCATCGACCACGTCACGACCTACATCGGCAGGGCCGCACTATTGCTTCTTCAAGCTGGTATCCATCACGCCGACCTACTTCGACATCTCGGCTGGACCGGGGGCTTCACCATCTCTTCATCAACCTACTCCGGAGACTCCGGCGTCACCGGCCAACCAGCTTCATCACCCATCAGGCAATGGGTGTGCGGATCGAGTCCCAATTTTGGGAGTAACCTTTCTTCGAACCGCTACAACAAATAAACCAGGTGCTATTAATCCCAGCAATTGTTGCTTGTACTGGTTTATTTTTCCAAGGAATTATTACTTTGCTTTGTTCCATCATCTATACACAGGTCTATCAAATGGTGGCCGCATTAACGACGGTCGCATGGTGGTTCGGTCAGTTTCCGTACATAGTCCGGCGAACGCCGCATCCAGAACTCGAACCGACCTGTGAATTCAGGCCTTGCCATACCTTTACCGCATCACGCCGCCACCCTGCATCGACATTGACTTCGGCACCAGGCCATATTTCTTTTATTACTCACTTTGCATAAATTATTTGTTATGCAACGATTTTTTTATTATTATTACTATTATCTCCGGTTTGCACTATTTTTTGTGCACAGGAAAATGATCCAACCAGACTATATCCTTTGGCGTCACCTCGGCTGGACGGGGGTCTTCGTCAACACTTCATTACCCCATGCCGAGGACTTCGGCGTCACCCTGCCGTCCGGCATTGACCGTGCTATGTCACCACTTCGGAGTGCCGAGCTCTTTGCTCCACCACCTCGGGACCGGCTCGGGGATGGAACCTTGTCCTGCATCAAGCTCGGATCGCATCATCAATACCGAACACATTAACCAGCTAAGTTGTCTTCATGCTCAAAGTTTTAAATTTTTAACTTGTGTTCGGCTCGGCCAAGCATTATACTTTTTTGGAGAAAAGTTGCTTGAAAAAATTTCTTGTCCAAACTTTGTTTGTGACGCATAAATTCAAATACCCCATTTACTTGGGGGCTTCCTTCATGAAGCTTTTTCCTCTTGCATATGGTTATACTTGTACGGCTTCGTTCCTTGTTCGTGTATTACGCCACAATATGCACCATATTGACTTAAGCGATTTGCAAGCTGGGTTGCCTGGCTCCTGTGCTTACCCCTACGTTTCCGATTGTTCGGCTAGGGAGTAAAGGGAGTACCTCTGCGATTGTCATGATCGGGTCAACCGAGCCGGACCTCAGACTGGGTGAAGCCGAAAGCTAGCGCTCTTACTGTTTTCAATCATGGTTGGCACACAACGGAACTCATGAGTACAAAAAATCTATTGCACAAGTCTCATAATAACAATGAGCACCGAAGAAAGGTATCAGTGGGGGTACTATTTTCTTCGAAGATGCTTCTTACTCTTTGCAGTAATATAGCATAAGTTCCCTGAGCGCTTTGTCTGTTACAGCCTTATGGCCTGATTGCCTGGTTATTGGAAACACCGCCGATATTCTCGACAGATGGAGTACATAACACTTTTTGGTCCTTGACCGAAGAGGGAGAAGCCGACGGTCGGTTAAGACGCATTTAAAGTTCGGTTGAACATAGATATGATATAAGTACTTCGGTACATGCAATCATTTTTTTACCCAAGTCACTTGGGGGCTCTTAAATTTATATGAGCCGTTTTATGATAAGTGTTTTTCTTCTTAGTCGTTGTAGAGTTATTATTATTATTTATCACTCCTTTTCTCGACACGAGTGTGCGGTCACTAGCCGGGGAGCCTAATTTCTCTCTCAAAACCGCTAGAGTTTAGTTTAAACTGGCCTAATGAGAAGTACTCCACCTTCGAGATGGGAGACTGAAGCCGTAGGCTGACCCGCTTGAAGTCTTGAGATAGGATGTGTCATGTCAAAGCACGACAGAAGCACTTTTTTTCTAAAGTCCAATTTTCGGATTGGCACCGAACACTTGATCTTGTTCGGACGTCATGTTTTTACTGACGTTTTTTGGTTTTCCAAGCTTTTGGCACTTTTAAACTATTTGTGTGTTTTCAGCACAATTCTCGCAGTGCAACGCCGGACACCTTTAGAGATTCGGCAAAAACATTCTCGGATATTGCTATATATGCATCAGTTTCGAATTGTGTCTTCGGTTAATAGTTGGGTTGCCCGGCTCCCGTGCTTGCCTCCTACATTTCGCTTTGTTCGGCTAGGTGTGCAAAGGGAGAACCACTGCGATTGTGCTTCCAGCTCGCATGGTCAAGCACCTCAGTGGAGAAAGCCGAAAACTGACTGTCACAATAGGTGTAAACTGGTCAGCGATCCGATGACTATATTAAATGACGGGTCATTCATAACATTGGCCGAAGTGTTTCTGGCTTGACCTCGACTGTGGCCGAACACTACCGGGGGCTATTAACTGGCCTCCCAAACTAAATCCTCGATAATTTTCTCTTACATTGGAGCTGAGGTTTCATGATCATGCTTAGCATGACAACCCAAAGAAAGGAACCGATAGCGGGACTATTTTCTTTGGAAGACATTTCTTCTGTTAAACAGTAATATAACATGTCTCTCCGCGTACCTTTGTTTATAAAACCGTATGGCCAGATTGCCTTGTTTGTTGTAAATCTTTGCCCTCATAAAGGCTTTATAAAGTAGGACAAACACTCCTCGGCTATTGGCCGAGGAGGTGGAAGCCGATGGTCGGTCAACAAAGTTTTGTACAATGCGGATCGGAGCATTAATGATGTAAAGTACTTGGATACATGGAGTCATTACACATAATTTGTGATTTTACTATGGATATGGATCCTTAATTCGGCCTCCCATGCCCGCATTAAGGCTCGGGGGCTACTGGGCTTCGGGCTTATTATTTACAAATATTAAAGGGGCACATCGATCCCCTGATCTAGTGTTGCCACCCGACCAGTGTCTCGGGGGCTACTGCATTGCTTGTTCTATGCAGAAAATTTTAAGTGCAATACAGTTTCCGAGGAGATTTTGATCCTCAGGGTGGTCGGTCGCACCCAACCTGAGTCTTGAGAACTGAGCACGCCGATTTTTGTGTCCCGAAGTATTCTGCCGAGCTAGGACATGATCCTCAGACCAATTTTGCAAATCGACCTGAGTCTCAGCAGCTACGGGGATCAGCGGTCTTATGTCATCCTTCATGTGCATCTCGGGTTTTAGACTGATACCCACCTTGACGGCTACTGGCATCAATCAAAAATATTGACAAAAATCGGCCCACATTCGGGGTGGTGCACCACCTCGGAAGCAGTCCGGCATAAAGCTCGGGCGCTAGTGGATGGCTCCATAGAGGGCATTTCCGGCATTAAGCTCGGCTAAACTCCTTCAAACTTCTTTGAACCAAGGTGATTTACGACACCTCGGATACATAGTCCGGCGTTAGAGCTGGGAAGCAGTCTGGCATTGGTGTTCGGCTGCGAAAGATACCTCAAATGAAGTCCGGCGTTGGAGCTCGGACGCAAGAGGACGTTGCCGCCCAGGAACAACTTCAAACCCGAGGTGTGGCATAAACATAACAAGGCATTGATAAAGACCGGAAACTTAAAGGGGCTCCTCGGATACCCGACGTGTAAACTCGTCGAACGCATTTCGGCAATCCTCAAGATAGAAGATGAGAAGATTTGTTGAACCAATTTTCAAGACCGGCAACCGAAGATGAAGAATAGTTCAGAAGAATCAAGGAACGTCCCCAACTTGAAGACCGGTTCAGGGGGCTACTGATGGTGTCCTGGACTAGGGGGTACTCACCACGTCGTCTCCCGATCAGGTGGATTGGGCTGAGGATCCCCATGGCCGTATACTCATGGGCCAGTCCGGAAAGCTGCCGCATACAAGGAAGAATCAACAAGACTTGGCGATCAAGACAAGCACTCCTCCCCCACCGGCGTATTCGGCTAGGACTCTTGTTATCCTAGGCCTCTGGTGCATTATATAAACCGGGGCCAGGCTAGTCGATAGATATACAACAACAATCATACCATAGGCTAGCTTCTAGGGTTTAGCCTCCTTGATCTCGTGGTAGATCCACTCTTGTAACACACATCATCAATATTAATCAAGCAGGATGTAGGGTTTTACCTCCATCAAGAGGGCCCGGACCTGGGTAAAACATCGTGTCCCTTGTCTCCTGTTACCATTGATCCTAAGACGCACTGCTTGGGACCCCCTACCCGAGATTCGCCGGTTTTGACACCGACAACCCTTTAATGAGAACGGAAATATCTTATGGATATATAAATAGCGAGACTTCTCATCATGAGTAAATAGGGTGGCTATATCATTCAACTTGGTAAGATGTGCCACAACAGTTTCAGATTCAAGGCCATAAAAAGGATCAGATTCAACTAAAGTAATAATATCAGGATCAACAGAGAATTCATAATCCGTATCAGTAACACAGATAGGTGAAGTAGCAAAAGCAGGATCGGGTTTCATTCTAGCATTAAGAGGCTGCTGCTTCCATTTAGCTAATAATTTCTTAAGATCATTTCTATCATTGCAAGCAAGAATTTCCATAGCAGCTTTTTCATTCATAACATAACCCTTAGGAACAACAGGTAAAACATAATCATTGGGGGGACCTTCATCATCACTATCAACAGTAATAGGATCTTCAGTAATTTCATTCCCCCTAAATCTAGCAAGTTGTTCATCAAGAAATTCACCTAATGGCAAAGTAGTAACACGCACAGAAGTAGTTTCATCATGCATAGCAGAAGTGGCATCATCAATAACATGCGACATATCAGAATTCATAGCAGTAGTACGTTTACGTGTCGCAAGCTTACTAATAACAGAAGGAGAATCTAGTGCAAGGCTAGATGGCAGTTCCTTACCTCCCCTCGTAGTTGAGGGCAAAATAGTAGTTCGGTCGTCTTTCAAGTTCTTCATAGTGATCAACAGATATAAATCCCAGGTAACTCAGAGAATAGAGCTATGCTCCCCGGCAACGGCGCCAGAAATTAGTCTTGATAACCCACAAGTATAGGGGATCGCAACAGCTTTCAAGGGTAGAGTATTCAACCCAAATTTATTGATTCGACACAAGGGGAGCCAAAGAATATTCTTGAGTATTAGCAGTTGAGTTGTTAATTCAACCACACCTGGATAACTTAGTATCTGCAGCAAAGTGTTTAGTAGCAAAAGTGGTATGATAATAATAGTAACGGTAGCAAAAGTAAAGATAGATGTTTTGGGGTTTTTGTAGTAGTTGTAATAGTAGCAACGGAAAAGTAAATAAGTGAAGAACAATATGTGAAAAGCTTGTAGGCAATGGATCAGTGATGGATAATTATGCCGAATGCGATTCCTCATGCAATAGTTATAACATAGGGTGATATAGAACTAGCTCCAATTCATCAATGTAATGTAGGCATGTATTCCGTAAATAGTCATACGTGCTTATGGAAAAGAACTTGCATGGCATCTTTTGTCCTACCCTCCCGTGTTCAGTGGGGTACTTATGGAAACTAAGGGATATTAAGGCCTCCTTTTAATAGAGAACCGGACCAAAGCATTAACACATAGTGAATACATGAACTCCTCAAACTACGGTCATCACCGAGAAGTATCCCGATTATTGTCACTTCGGAGTTGTCGGATCATAACACATAATAGGTGACTATAGACTTGCAAGATAGGATCAAGAACACACATATATTCATGAAAACATAATAGGTTCAGATCTGAAATCATGGCACTCGGGCCCTAGTGACAAGCATTAAGCATAGCAAAGTCATAGCAACATCAATCTCAGAACATAGTGGATACTAGGGATCAAACCCTAACAAAACTAACTTGATTACATGGTAAATCTCATCCAACCCATCACCGTCCAGCAAGCCTATGATGGAATTACTCACACACAGTGGTGAGCATCATGAAATTGGTGATGGAGGATGGTTGATGGTGACGACAGCGACGAATCCCCCTCTCCGGAGCCCTGAACGGACTCCAGATGAGCCCTCCCGAGAGAGGTTAGGGCTTGGCGGCGGCTCCGTGTTGTGAAACGCGATGAAACTTTCTCCTTGATCTTTTTCTCCCCGAGACGGTATATATGGTGTTGGAGTTGAGGTCGGAGGAGGTCCAGGGGGCCCACGAGATAGGAGGGCGCGCCCTGGGGGGGCGCCCCCCTCTCTCGTGGACAGCCCGTGGGCCCCCTGGCCTTGATTCTTTCGCCAAAAGTTCTTATTAGTTCTGAAAAGTGCCTCCGTGGATTTCCAGGACATTCCGAGAACTTTTCTTTTCTACACATAAAACAACATCATGGTAGTTCTGCTGAAAATAGCGTCAGTCCGGGTTAGTTTCATTCAAATCATGCAAGTTAGAGTCCAAAACAAGGGCAAAAGTGTTTGGAAAAGTAGATACGTTGGAGACGTATCAGGTGGCGCCGGGATGTTGGCCTCGAACAGGAGCCACGACTCCTGTTTGCGCAGCGAACGGAGGCCGAAGCCGTTGGCCGCTGCTTCATCGCTGGGGAAATGCTCGGCCATCGGGGCACGGGGGGAGGGAGAGGGAGGGCTCAGAGGCGGCGCACGAGGGAGGGAGAGGGAGGGCTCGGGGCGACGCACAAGAGGGAGAGCTCGGTAGCTAGGGCTTGGTGTGGCCGGAGACGAGGGAGGCCACCGGCTTATATAGCCGCGCCCGTGTGTGCACCGCGCCCATGTGTACGCGTGCGCGGGAGGGGAGGCGTCGGCACGCCGCCCGTGAGGAACCAATGGCAAGGCTGACCGGCGGCGGCAGCCTTGGCGTTGATTCCTGCGGGAACCGAGGCGATGAGGGCGTCGAAGAGCCCGTGTCGCTGACTCAGCAGGCCCGCGGCTCTTTCGCGCCAAAAACGATTCGTTCAGCGCCCCTGAGCACCCCCCCCCCCCAGCGCATCGGGTTAGGGCTGGGTCCGCCGACGCTAATTTCGGCACAGGCCAGTGAATATCGGGCTACTGGGGGCGCTTCTGGGCTGTTTTTTTGGCGCCGGCGCGAAAAAAACGTCTGGGGAGGCCGTTCTGGGGGCGCGGCTGGAGATGCTCTTAAACTGGATCAGCAGCTCGTAAAAAAATTGCATAGCAGAATCAAGTGGTCTTGTGCTTTTCCTTTTGAAAGAAGTTAAATAAAGTTGTCTTGATGCCTCCACCGTTGACACGTCAATCCGGTACTTGAAAGCCCAGATTTCAGTAGCGTAATCCTGGATCACCCAGACATCCATAGAAGTAAACCTAGGAAACGAGAAGCCACAGAAAGCAAGCATCTCGACACGGAGAAAGTAAGAGAAAACATCGAACAAGATATAGGCACGGCGGCCGGTCTGCGTGGCGAAGCTTCTCACCTTCGTCGGGGAAGAAGGAAGCAGAGAAGGTCTCAGAGCGAGGATGAACAGCAGCTCGGCTGAGTGAGGCGGGGAGCGACCGAGGGCGGCGGGTCAAATCCTAGAGGGGTCGTGCTCTTCCGCGCCCAGGACAGGTGGGGAGCTCGAGCTGGAGACCATTGCGTGAGGTGTGGACTGCGGAGGGGGCGAGCGAGGTCGAACTAGAGTCCACGAGGTAGAAAGGCCGTGAGGTCTTGCAGTGCAGCGTGCTCAGTGGGGTGGGGAATTTTTACCTGGAGGAGAGAGGAGGCAGGAGACTGGCACACTCACTGAGCACAGACTGGCACACTCACTGAGCACAGAATTTTTACCTGGGGTACAGAGTAAAAGATGATCTACCTCGAGATCGTATGAATTAATTCTAACTTATATCAAATGTGTTGATATTGTTCTATCGACTAGCCTAGCCTCTATTTATATAATGTATCAGATGCCTAGGATTACAGGAGTCCTCGTCTTGTGCGCCAAGTCTTGTGGAATCTCCCTTGTATGCGGCATGGGCTGCCCGAAGTGGCCCATTAGTGTACCGACATGGGGGTCCTCGACTCGACCCACCTGGCCGGCAGACGACGTGGTGAGTACCCACTAGTTTAGGAATCCATCATCGCCTTGCTTTGCTCTTTCGCCATCACCTTGAACGCCCTCCTCCGCCGCTTCTCGGCTATGCGGGCATGGAGGGCTTCCTCCGATGCTGCCTCACGGGCTGCCGATGATGCCTCCGCTTGAAGCTGCGTCTGCAGCCTCGCGCGGCAAAACTGCGTCGGCGATCCATGTAGGCGCATATGGTCTCCATTTCAGCGCCCGACGCCGCGGGGACAAAGTGGTACATAAACGATTCTGGCCACATAGCAGGGTTGCGACATGCGGTGGCCGCTTCCGGCGAGGTTGCGGTCATGCGCCATGATCCATCGACCCTAGATCCTGGCGCCATTTGGGCAATGGATTCCTGCTGGCTCAATGAACACCGCGGGACGGGCACACTCCTCTTGGGAGCGTCGCAGAGCAGCCCGAATGACCATCTGCTCCTTGACACTGAAACGGATGAGCCCCCAGTCCTTGGATCTAGACATCATGGAGTCGGATCCAGTGGCTGTCATGAAGGACTACGCCGAAGTTCACCGGAGAGGAGCTTGGTAACTATGAAAGGGGGTGGAGTGGAATGGAATGCTGCTAGGGTTTCGTGCGGAGTGTGGATGGGTTGAATATATGTGGGGTGAGTGGCCACGGTGGCCGGATCCGACGTGGCAGGCGCGTACGCGTCCCCATATCTGCCCACACATATGGGTTGGATATGGGGTTTGTCGGTTAGTCTGGGCGTTTGAGCCGGATTTGCCAGTTGTGGTTGGGTGCAGTTTTTGCGTCTGGTCAATGACCGAGCAGCACGCCTGGGCTTTAGGGTGGATATGGGGCGTATGGTTGTAGATGCTCTTAGTCATCGCCTGAGCCGAACGTTTTTGCCTCGGGCATCGCGTGTGTGTGCTCCGGCGAGGGCAGCAACACCCCATCCCCCCTTGTGTCACCTCTCGTCGTAGCACCAGCGTCGTAGCTCCCCCTACGCCCTCTGGTGAATGCTCGCTTTACCGTTGGTCAGCATTCGTAGCTTGCACACAAGGCCCTTGCATGTAACAGCCCACGAGTGATACCTTGCCATCTTTGTAATACTTTATCAACTTGGATACTATATTTATGATTTCCATGTGTTTGATCATGAGCTTTGGTTTTTTACTTTTCCCAGCTTTCAATTTCCCTAATCAACTTCTAACTTTACAGGTGGCGGTTGTGATTCATGCGGAATTCGAGGTGGATTCTTCGGTCTTGTCCATCAGGCAGTATTTCCCCAAAGACTTTCTGGTGCTTTGCCGCTCGCCGGAGCTGCGCAACAGGATGATCCGCTGCGGCCGCGCTGGCTCCGACAGCTTCGACTTGATGCTTAGGCCCTGGGTGCGCCAGGGGAATGGGACTGGCATCACAATGCCATTCTTGGTCCCGCTGGCGCTCCGTGGCGTGCCGGCCAACGCATGGACGAGGCGAACCGCTGACGTGCTTCTCCATGGGCTCGGCATCATCGTCAAGGTGGACGCTTCTACGGCGACCAGGAGCGACATGTCGGACTTTAGGGTCTGGCTGCGCACTGATGACCCTGCACACATCCCGTCTCGGCGCATCCTCGCCATCGAGAAGCCGGGGCGGCAGAGTAGTCGTGCGCTGCATGGGGAAGGCGTGGTGGACGCCATCTGGTACCCTGTCTCCATCACCCAGGTGGCTGCTGCGGTTCGTGTGACTCCTCCGGCAAGTGCGCCCGGCCCCCCGCCATCGCCCCCGCCTCCGTCGTTGCCGTCGTTGGACCGTGAGGACGACAGGGGCAGGTCTGGGCCTGATCGCGGTAGGGGTCCAGGTCTTCCAGGTGGTGGTGCCAGCCCTGTTGGGCAGTCGAGTGGATCTCTGGCGAGCTCGTTGGCGTCGGCTCCTACGCCGGCCCGGCGGTGTGCGATTCAAACGATGGGCGAGGACGGTCATCATGGTCACGCGGGTCCCAATTCTAGCGTCATGGCAGACGTGGCTCTGGGCGTAATCGAGGCCAGAGTGGAGGAATCTGCAGCTGTTGACGGTCCTATCGGGCTTCGACAGGTCGAGCAGCAGCATAGCATCAGGGCCACCCTGTCGGCGCAAAGCTACGCCCGGGCCCTCCCCCCTGCCCGTTTGGTGGAAGTCCCAGGACACGAGGTGGATCAGATGCGGCTTCTGGAGCCTACGATCTCGTCGCCCATTGGCTCCCCGGAGCGGTCTCGTGCTGGTGTGATGCGGTCGGACCACGGGTTTAGCGCCCCCATGTGCCTCTCGACAGGAATTCGGGCTGATGTGACCATTGATTCCCCGACAGTCCGGATTGGTGGGTGTGATCTGTGCATCGCTGCCGCAGGCCCCACGGACGGAGGGTTAGGCTTTTTTCAGGGGGATCTTCCGGAGACCGAGGAGGATATGGCTGGCGCAGGGGATCCAGCCAGGCTGGGGCCCACCCTTCATGGCGATGTGACTCCCCCATGCACGCGGGTGGATGGCTGGTTCGTCGTTAGCCTCTCGGCGGAAAATCAGGATTTTTCGCCCCCTGCCTTGCCCGCCCAGGACGGGGAAATTGCTCAGTCAAGGCCGCCTCCATCTCCTCCCTCCCCTCGGACCCAAGTCACACATCTGTGCAACGACCTGCGACGCGCTTTATCGACCATGCTTTCGCAGCCTTGCCGTAGAGAGCTGACGAAGCAACAGAGGAGGCCAAGGCAGAAGCAGCCTCCAGTCACCACCCCGCGCAGAAGTGTCAGGCTCGCAAAGGGAGGCAGGGGATCCAAAGCTTCCAAGCAACAAGCTGTCATCATCAAGAAGCTTTGATTGGCGAATGAGGGCGATCAGATTGGGGACGATGAGCTGGAAGCCTATGCTAGGCTATTTGACAAGCCGCTGCTTGATTGTCACGTGAAGGCCATTCTAGCGCTGTTCGGCTGGGTCGCTAGCTGCCTTCCGCTCGAGAACGAGGATGTGGCCATGGTCGAGGGCTAGTAGGTCATGTTTTCTTAGGTGCGGGGTTGTGTTGGTTCGGATCATGTCGAACCACCCACCCAAAGTCCTTGTGTGGAATGTACGTGGACTAAACTCGGTGGCAAGGCATAGTGCGGTTTTCCAAGTTGTGGAGGGGGCAAAGGCGGCCATTGTATGCCTCTAGGAAACCAAGCTTGAGGTCGTTACGTCAGAAATTGTGAAACATTGTCTCGGTAATAAATTTGAAAACTTTTACTATGTGCCAGTGGTGGGCACACGTGGGGGAATTTTGCTTGCTTGGGATGCCTCAATGGTATCAATCTCCAACTGTCACATCTCGGAGAATGCCGTCACGGCCTTGGTGCAACAGGAGGGGGAACCCATGTGGTGGCTCACAGGGGTCTATGGACCGCAAGGGAATGCGGAGAAGATTGCCTTTCTCCAGGAGCTAGCGGACATCAGGGATTTGCATGCTGGTCCGTGGGTTTTGGAGGGGGATTTCAACCTCCTCGTCAACGCAGAAGACAAAAATAATCCCAATATCAATCGGTGGATGTTGGCGAGGTTTCGAGCCCTCCTGAACAGGCTGGAATTGAAGGAACTTTATCTCAACGGGCGGAGATACACGTGGTCGAACGAAAGGCAAAACCCCACGATGGAGAAGATTGATCACATTTTTGCTACGAACACTTGGGAGGATGGCTACCCGGAAAATCTTCTCACTTCCCTTGGTATGTCAATCTCGGACCACTACCCACTCCTGCTGGACTTGGATGCGGAGTTCCATATGGGACGCCGATTTCATTTTGAGAGCTTTTGGACCAAGGTGGACGGGTTCCATGAAGTAGTCCAACAGGCGTGGCAATCTATCCTGGTGGATGGCAACGCGTTCCTAGTGTTGGACAGCAAGCTGAGGGCGACAGCGCAAGCCCTTCAGAGTTGGAGTGACCACTGGATTGGGAACATCAAGCTTCAACTCGCGATGGCTATGGAGCTGATTGCTCGCTTCGACACGGCGGCCGATAAGCGTATACTCACGGCCACGAAGCATGACCTGCGGAAGCTGTTGAAAAGGAAGCTCCTTGGCTTATGCTCCCTCGAGAGAACCATAGCCCGGCAGCGATCTCGGCTTCTCTTCCTGCAAGAAGGAGATGTGAACACTGGTTTCTTTCACAAGCACACTGCTTAAAGGCAACGGAAAAATGCCATCTTGTGCCTGCGCCACCATGATGAGATCATAACAGGCCAGGAAGGAGTATCATCGGTGGTGGATGCATACTATGATGCCTTGTTGGGAGATTCAAATGCCAGATCAACTTCCATCAACCTTGATCTCATGGACTTGCCCTCATACGACCTCTCTCACCTTGAGGCTGAGTTCACCGTGGACGAGGTGGAGAAAGCCATCAAGGCAATGCCGCTAGATAAGGCTCCAGGCCCTGACGGCTTCACATGGCGCTTCTATGCCTCCTGCTTGCAGATTGTAAAAGCTGATTTCATGAGAGCGCTCGACCATTTCCATCGAGGGGACATGTGTGGACTAGCAGCAATAAATAAGGCGCTGGTATTGCTACTACCAAAGCGGGAAGGAGCCCTTGACATCAAAGACTTCAGGTCGGTGAGCTTAGTGCATAGTGCCATCAAGATCTTCGACAAAGCTCTTGCTCTCAGACTAGCAGTGGACCTACCGAGACTTGTTGGAAAGCACCAAAGCGCGTTGGTGCATGCACTAGTAGAAAAAGGGTTAAATGTGAAGCACAATAGTGCCGGTTTGAATTTCAGCCGGCACTAATGTGTACATTAGTGCCGGTTCGTGGCGGCGATCAATAGCACCGGTTCGTGGTGAACCTTTAGTACCGGTTCATGCCACGAACCGGTACTAAAGAGGCTGTGTCAGCCTGCGGTCAGGCTATGGCCCCACCATCACCATTTAGTGCCGGTTCGTACCACGAACCGGTACTAATGAGGTTATGGCAAGTTGTTTTTAGTCCCACCTCGCTCCCGTAACAAGCCTTTTACCACCTTAAATATGTTATTTCTCAAACTATCACAAGCACTTGGTCTTCATTGAACTCTGTGTGTAGAATTTGTGGCTGCAATATGAGTCTTCATCGGTTTATAAATCGTTGATGACTCATATCGACAATTCAGATTGTACACACAAAGATCATTGATGATCAAAGTATTTTTGATGTTATAAGATCATATTGACAATTTAGACTGTAAAGAAATATAAGATCATGATCTAAATGCTCTTATATTTTTTGCGTTCAGTATGCACCAATTGCTTGGCGGGAGGAGCTGTTTAGTACCGGTTCGTGGTGAACCTTTAGCACCGGTTCGTGCCACGAACTGGTACTAATGAGGTTGTGTCAGGTAAGGCTGGGCCCCACGAGCACCTTTAGTACCGGTTCATGGATGAACCAGTACTACAGTTTCTTAGTAAGCTGTTTTTTGGTCCCACCTCGCGAAGAGAGAGGGACTAGGAGCGGTTTATAAGCCCTGAGTGCAGAGACGATGAAGAAGAGGCTCAATGCTCACGTTGCTTAGCTTCAAGCCTTCAGGAATATGGTAGACTGCACGGAGCTATGCATAGTGCAGTTTACACTATTCCGAAAGGCTTGAAGCAAATTAACGAGCATTGCACCTCTTTTTATTTTTAATAACTTATTACAACTCCGGACTTCTTCTGTTATGGCAAAAACTAATTGCACGTCGGCATTTCTTTTTTTTAAACTTTGGTTATAACTCCAGACTTTGACCATCAAGTTTTGCAGAAAAGAAAAAATAGCAGAAAAAAAAACTATAGCTGAAAAGAAAAAAACTATATAAAATGACCGTGAAATTGAAAATCACTACAAAATGAACTTTGAAAATGTTGAATTTTGGCAAACTAGATGAAAAACTACTCACAAATAAATAGAAGAAAATAAATATAACAGAAAAGAAAAAACTATACAAAAAACTACGCAGAAATAAATAGAAGGAAATAAAGCAAAAAAGAAAAAAACTATTAAAAAATTGGGGCGCTGCCCTGTGGGCCTGCTAGGCCAGCAGGCCACGGGTGTGCAATTACAGGCCATAAAGGCCCAGCAGACTCACAGGGCAGCGCACAGAGTTTAGGCCCACCAGCCTGCTATATAGAGGAGTTCAAAGAGGTAGCCGCGGCTGGTATAAACTAGTGCGGCTGCCCTTCGCCCGGTGAGGTGGGACTAAACTTTGGGGTGGCAGCGCGAGGCCTTTAGTACCGGGTCGTGGAACAAACCGGCACTAAAGGGGAGCCTTTAGTACTGGTTTGTGCCACCACCTGGTACTAAAGGGGGTCGTCTCCCGCCGCTTGGCCTGGACAAAACAGGCCTTTAGTACCGGTTGGTGGCTCCAACCGGTACTAAAAGGGGGGTCTATATATACAACACGTCCGAAAATTTCGTTTTCCCTCTCTGTTCGTTCCTCTGTTTCCATCTCCGTCGCCGTCGCCGCCGCCCTCGATCATCTCCATCGCCGCCCCCGTCCCCGTCGCCGCCGTCGTCTACGTCGCCGCCCCGGGCCCGCCCCCGTCCCCGTCGCCGCCCCCGTCCCCGTCGCCGCCCTCGTCTCCGTTGCCCCGCTGTGAGCTCTCCCCTTCTAACCCCTCTCCCTCGCCCCCGGCGGCCACCATGGGCGCCGCCCCTCCCCGAGCACACACACACACACACACACAAGAGCATGATTAACACACACACACACACACATATGTATGAATTAGTTTAGATTATTTAGATTATTATTGTTTTAGTTATCAAATTTTTTTATATGGAACTAGTTTATTTTTAGTAAATATAATGCTTAGTTGAACTAGTTGAATTAATTATAGAACTAGTTTATTTTTGGTAAATGCTTAGTTGAACTTGTTGAATTAATATATAGAACTAGTTTATTTTTAGTAAATGCTTAGTTGAACTAGTTGAATTAATATATAGAACTAGTTTATTTTTAGTAAATGCTTAGTTGAACTAATTGAATTAATATAACTAGTTTATTTTTAGTAAATGCTTAGTTGAATTAATAGAAGTAGTTGAATTAATTGAATTAGTAAGTGTTTAATGTTTCGCCTAATATGAACATAGGAAATGTCGTCTGACGACGGAAAAAATTTCGGTATGTGCCAATACTGTGAAGACGAGCGCGGCCAGTGCGACAGAAATTTCCTTGTTGATGGTAGGCGATTCAGCATCAAGCTGGATGAGACTTTCGAATTCGATATAGTAAGTCACAACGACAAGTCTGTTTTCGTAATTAAGCATGACTTATATATGCTTCATTTGCCTGACTTATAATTTTTAATTTTCACTATTCTACTAGCGCATCCCATGCCATGCAAGAATTTTTGTCTTGGATAAGATAGGTTTCAAAGATATGGAAACTATGGAGGTAAAGAGAGCTTACCTGAAAACTGAGCATGATGGTTATACTTTCAACGTCAAAGTATACAATGCACACACGTACACCTATTTTGAATGCAAAACTTGGCAAGCACTATGCAAGGCTTATGCATTTGAGCCTGGTATGGTTATCACCTTTGATATTCGTCCGGAAGATGATATTGAAGGTAATAGAGACATATGGGTCGATTTGCAGACGCCTCCAGTTCTACCATTATGTGAGTTCTTCTTAAATATATTTTTGTCTTTGATATTGCTTATTTCAAAAATAACTGACAACTAATTTCTATTGACAGCTTATCTCCATTCAACCAAACATGTCCGGTGCTTGGTAGACAGGACCTTCTACTGTCCCGGAGCTGAACTAAACTGCGAGGAGATAAGTCATTATGTTTCATGGCTTGAGGATCTTCATACTGTCAAGACAATTTTTTTTCCTGCACTTAGAAATGTTAGTAGTCAAAACGTGCGACCAATAGTGATGGTATTGAACTACGGTCACATCTATTTAGGAATGATGGTAAGATATTTACTATTTGTCCTCAGTGCATATTTTGCATACATATTTTTTTGCTAAACTTTCATTGCTAAGTATATTAATTAAGTACTATACGATGTTCTTCAACAGGGACTCCCGATAACAGTTGTGCCTCAGGGGATCGAGACTAAAGGTCAGATGTCAATTGTTAGCTTAAGGCCAAGATATCCTGCATTGCACATGAATGCATTCAGGATTTCTAGAAGCGATGAATGCTTAATAGTGAAAGATTGGAGGAAAATTGTTAATGATCGCAGAGAAGTACTAGGGGGCAGCAATGAGAAGCGCAGCCCACGATTAGGAGACAGGTTCATCAGCATGCTCCAGTATGATCAATCAGGAGAGCTATACATGTTCTATGCTATTTTACCAGAGAGAGAGTAGCTAGCAGGAGTGATTTAGCTAGTTCTTCATGCTGCTCTTAATTAGTACTTGTCCTTTCATGTCCGTGTTCTTCGTTTTGAACTTAAGTGATTTGCTTTTGTGATGTTATATATGAACGCTTATAATATCATGACAATCATGTTGAACTCGATGATTGGTTCTACTAGAAATTCTATTTATATATATATATATATATATATGCATAACGTTTACAATGTGTAGTATCGTAAAATACCAGCAAACGAAAAAGAATTAAAATGGAAACAGAAAATTAAATGGAAAAGAAATCATAAAACTAAAAACCCCCAAACCTTATAGTACCAACCGGTACTAAAGGGCTCCAGGCCCCCGGAGCTGGCTCGTGCCACGTGGTTGCCCTTTAGCACCGGTTCGTGCTGAACCGGTACTAAAGGGGGGGGGGGTTTAGTGACCACACTTTAGTGCCGGTTATGGAACCGGCACTAAAGGGCCTTACAAACCGGTGCTATTGCCCGGTTCTGCACTAGTGATGGAAGATCGCTACATGACAACTTCATGTTCGTTCAGGGCACGGCTAGACGGCTTCATGCACTCCGGCAACCTTCCGTCTTACTCAAGCTGGATATCACAAAAGCTTTTGGTACGGTGAAGTGGCCATTCTTGATCGAGGTGCTCGAGAGGTTTGGCTTTGGGAGCCGCTGGCGCGCATGGATGTGTGGCCTCCTGGCCACCTCGTCGACGAGGGTGATGATAAATGGCACTCCGGGCAAGCCGATCCTGCCTTGCAAAGGTCTTCGGCAAGGGGCTCCGCTCTCCCTGTCGTGGTAATGATTCCGACAATAAGAGAGGGGTAGGATAAAGGAACATGATCTATCGAGATGCATATGGGTGACACGTGGTTTTTTAGCGAGTTCGGGCCTCTCACAGTGGAGATAACAACCCTACGTCTCGTGCTCCGGAGAGTCTTTGTTTTATCTTAGTATGTATCCGGAGATTACAATGAGAGGAGAACGGATCACCGTAGTCCTGAGACTAATGGTGAAAAAGAGAGAGAGATGGAAAAAAGACCCCCCGAGTCTAGTGGTGGGGGTGGCTTATATAGAGTGCGCCACCCCCTCACCTCCTATGTTACAAAGTGGGGCATGAATGCCATAATGCTAGCCCACTACCAAGCCCTCACCATGAGAATGATGTCGACTGCTTTGTTGCCTGCTGGTCTTCGTATATCCGAGTGAGTCGTACGGTCGAGTGGTGAACTGTCATCCGAGTGGATGGTATACGGCTTAGTCGAGTGGATAGTATGTTGCTTGTCCGAGTGGATAGTATGTGTGTATGAAATTTATCTGAACCCACATGTTGTGTGGACCCCATGCTTTATGATACTTCGACCCTTCGTGGGCCTACCTGTTATGTGTATCCCCAACATTAGCCCCCGAATCGATTGCGATTTTGCAGAACGAGTTTGTGAAAGACACAACTTGGCCCGAGTGATTACGGAAATACTCGGTACCTGTCAATGTACTTTCAGACAACCAAGGTTTGAACAAAATCTCAATGGATTCCGGCACTGCGCTTCCGACTGATCTGCGGTAAGTGCCTGCGAGGAGCAACTTGGTGACATTCGATCATCTCTCGGAAGAGGTTAACTCGTGATCAAAATATGGATGTCTCATTAAATCCAGGCAACAAGATCGACGCATGGACTGCTCTCTCGGTGAGATGCCATTCTTATCCCGGAGGAACGTCAATACGAGTCGGCTCTAGATCCAAACTTATGAGTTTCACGCTTTGAGTCCTAGAAGAAGGCTCAAAACAGGTCCACGGAGGAGCCTTAAACTCACCTTATAGCAATTTTTTTGGAGTGATTTGGAGCTGGTCCTGCATCGAGTAACTGATTACTCGGAATTTCTTCACGCCTGGAACATGTCTTTTTTTGTTGTTGGCCGTCACTCGGACCGGGCGGACCGTTCCGAGTGGATACGATTCCAGTGGGGGCACGCTGAGTGCACCCACTGGGTGTAGTCCCCGAGACTGCAGTCGACTGCGGGCAGTTGGCGGGAGTCTTAGAGCCTATCTTTTTGTTGTTGTTTGGCCGTCACTTGGACTGGGCGGACCGTTCCGAGTGGATACCAACAGTCGGCGGGAGTCTTAGAGCCTGTCTTTTTTGTTGTTGTTCATCACTCGGACTGGTTAGGCCATACCGAGTGGAGATTACTCCAATGGGGGCATGCTTAGTGCACCCACTGGGTGTAGTCCCCGAGACCGCCATCGACTGCGGGCAGTCGGCGGGGGTCTGAGAGAACTAATACTCTTTTTAGCTGGTACTGATCGAACTTGTTCTTCTCTCGGATTGGTTTCTGTTTGCTTGATACAGCTTCTGAAGAGGAATCAATAGTCGACCAGTTGGACGATCCTTGAGCAGCATTGACCAGCTCATCAGCAAGGTCCTCAGCAATGGTCTTGACGTTCCTGTCTCAGCTCACCAGCAAGGCACTCAGCAATGGTCTTGACGTTCCTGTCAGCCATCTGCTTTGGTGCCAGCCGTTGGATGGGCCTTTGACAGTGCGCACAATCTCGTCCTTCTTCTTGACGGTGCAGCCCCCCCCCCCCGGGGGCGGGGTTGTAGTCGACCCACACCATTCGATAGGGCCGTTCAACTCATCAACGAGGTATTCAGTAATGGTCTTGACGTTCCTGAGTGTGGCTCGCCTTGGTGACACGCTCAATCTCGTCCTTCTTCTTGATGGTACAACTCTGAAGTGGTGGTCGTGGCCGACCCGCACTTTGCCAATCCCCCGAGTGGGAGGATTGCTCACCACTCGGTAAGATTTTTCAAACTTAGGCGAGTACTGGACTGGAGCTAAGCCTCCGAGTGGGAGGATTGCTCGCCACTCGGTAGGATTTTTCAAACTTAGGCAAGTACTAGACTGCAACTAAGCCCCCGAGTGGGAGGATTGCTCACCACTCAGTAGGATTTTTTAAACTTAGGCGAGTACTGGACTGCAGATAAGCCCCCGAGTGGGTGGATTGCTCACCACTCGGTAGGATTTTTCAAACTTAGGCGAGTACTAGACTGCAGCTAAGCCCCCGAGTGGGAGGATTGCACACCACTCGGTAGGATTTTTCAAACTTAGGCGAGTACTGGACTGCAGCTAAGCCCCTGAGTGGGTGGATTGCTCACCACTCGGTAGGATTTTTCAGACTTAGGCGAGTACTAGACTGCAGCTAAGCCTTCGAGCGGGAAGATTGCCCTCACAATCTCGTCCTTCTTCTTGACGGTGCAACCTCGGGGGGGCATGGCTGACCCATACCATTTGATAGGACTTTTAAAACTTAGG
>NC_041393.1:5756293-5759358 GCF_002162155.2 Triticum dicoccoides | reverse complement strand
TAGGCGAGTACTGGACTGCAGCTAAGCCCCCGAGTGAGAGGCAGACTCACCACTCGGTAGGATTTTTCAAACTTAGGCGAGTACTGGACTGCAGCTAAGCCCCCGAGTGAGAGGCAGGCTCACCACTCGGTAGGATTTTTTAAAATTAGGCGAGTACTAGACTGCAGCTAAGCCCCCGAGTGAGAGGCAGGCTCACCACTCGGTAGGATTTTCAAACTTAGGCGAGTATTGGACTGCAACTAAGCCCGCGAGTGAGAGGCAGGCTCACCACTCGGTAGGATTTTTTCTTCGACTTAGGCGAAACAGATTCGCAACTAAGGCACCCGCTGGGGGATTTTAGAACATGTAAAAAATGAACAACAATCATTCGGAAGACTATAAAATCATGTCTTTTGATAATCAAACTAAAGGGTACTTCTTTCTGAGTTCGAGTAATTGTGGAGCTGGGTTTGCATCGAGCAAAATGTTTCTTTTTGAGTTCTCTTCCAGTGGGGGCACGCTGAATGCACCCACTGGGTGTAGTCCCCGAGCCTCTGTCGGACTAGATGAGTCTGGCAGAGGGTTTAAGTCTCCCGATAAACCTCCATGCAGTTGGCACAGTAAATATCTTTGTCTGGAATTGAATCAATGGGATGGATGCGTAGCGAGGTGGTTGTACGAACGACGTTCGACGAGTAAGGCCGCCTGTATGATTCAGCGATGGCGCTTCATTTTACCCTTTTGCATGAAACGGGTATTTATCCAAGTGGACGTGCTTCCTGACTGATCGGGGTATGTTGACTGCAAGGAAAAACTTGGTGGCACTTGTATGTCTCCTAGAGGAGATAGACTAGTGGCCTGACATGGATGTGCCATGAAACCCGAGTGACGAGGCTAGTGTGTGGGCTGACTCTCCAGAGAGAGGCCACTCATTATCCCGGGGGAAAACCAGCACATGCCATCTCTGAGTCCAAATTTGTGAAACTGACGCCTTGGGGCCTAGGATAGGGTCAAGTGTATCCGTAGAGGAGCGTTGTTTTCACCCTTTTGCAGTCCTGAAGATGACTTTAGGTAATGATTTGGGCGATCGTCTGAATGGACAGTACTCCCCTTATAGATTTTCGGCAGACCGAGCAAGTATGGTCAGAAAGATATTCTTGATGTGATCAATGGGTTGATTGAATGGGCGTAACCCCTGAGGGCGGCATGGCCAACGGTTGTGCATAGCCCCCGAGTGATGCTCGAAAGAGGTAAGCTTGCTATAGAATGTGATATGAGGTTTGATCATATGAGTAACTTAGTCGTTCCTGTGTTGGGGGTGTAGAGGTAAAGATATGTCCAAGTGATGCTGATGCGTGAGGCGACCGAGGGGCGATGATGTGTACAACCGAGTGACGATGCGCGGGACGGCCGAGTGGTGAAGACGTGCACAACCGAGTGGCGACACGTGGGGCGGCAGAGTCATGATGAGGAGCACAACCGAGTGGCGGCGCGCGGGTCGGCTGAGTGGTGAAGGCATGCACAACCGAGAGGAGACGCGCAATGCGGTTGAGTGGTGAAGACATGCACAATCGTGTAGCGACGTGCGGGACGGCCGAGTGGTGATGACGTGCACAACGGAGAGGCGCCGCGCGGGGTGCTCGAGTGAGGATGCGCGAGGTGGCCGAGTGAAGGACTACGTGTCTAGCCAAGTGACGAAGCGCGGGGCAGCCGAGTGAAAGATTGCATGTCCAGCCAAGTGGATGAAATGGTCTTCGAAGGAGTTAGCTAGATGCTTTCAAAGTTAATGTAGCGACGAGGTCGGTGTAGTGTGGTTGCGATGTAACAAGACCGGCGTGACAACTTATTCTGAGTAGAAATGAAGATGGCGCGCAGAGCGTCTGTGTGATTATAAAACTTGTCAAAGTGGCGGATCGAATGCACTTGTTGAAGTGAAGGATCTGACTGGTGATGAAGTACTCGACCACTCAGCACATTGTCATTCCAAATGAGATGCAGCCCCCGAGTGCGGCGGCGTACCTCTCGAGCGTACTACAGGCTTCGACAACAGACATGTCGGAATATGAGAAATATAGTTTTGAATGGATGATTTGCAATTCATCGAGTCGGACTCGGATAAAGATGAGGAAAAGCTTCCGAGTGATGCTCAAAAGAGGCAAACTCGCAAAAGAGTGAAGTGTGAAGTTTAATTATAAAAGGGACTTATCTGTCTCATGCCTGACGAGGTCTATATCATTGATACGATGAAGAGGATTTTACAGAGGGGTTGGCTGGATGTGTTTGAAGTCAACAGAGCAACAAGGTCGATGTTGTGGTGCGCTGGGACCGGTATGGTGACCGAGTCCGAGCAGCGATGAATTTGGCGCATAGGGCCGTCGAGTGATCGCGTAACTTTTGTAAAAAATGGCACAAGCCAACAAAATAATTTCTCGAGGAAATTTGATGTGTGCTGAAATAAATTGTGTGAATAACACCCATAGACACCCGCTGGGAGTGCAAGGGGCTTGCTGATTAACCAGTAAGAGTCTGAAAGAGCGAAGGATCCATTCGAACTTGTCGAAGTGCTGGCCCAAATAAAACGGAAGTGTAGTGTTTCGACTGAGTTGCAGCCCCGGAGGACCGATGCAAACTCGAAATAGAGAACGACACATGGTGTTCGTGAATGATGTATGTGAAAAAATGGAAGCTGGATTGGTGAGTCACATAACCAATACTAAGCAAGTATGTGAAAATAAGCAGTCGAGCGTAGAGGTACACTCGGTGACGTGGCCTCCGAGTGAACGTGATGTGTGAATTACGAGATACTCGGGAAGACGGAAATAACAGAATGTAAAATAACATAACGTGAACGTGATGTCTGAAGGCGCACGAGTGGCCGAGTGGTGATGAGGCGACCAACCGAGTGGCGAGGCGCGGGGCAGCCGAATGGTGGTGAGGTGACCAACCGAATGGCGACGCGCGGGGCGGCCGAGTGGTTATGAGGTGACCAACCGATGGCGACATGCGAGGCGGCCGAGTGGTGATGAGGTGACCAACCGAATGGCGACGCGCGGGGCGGCCGAGTGGTGATGAGGTGACCAAGCGAT
>NC_041393.1:5706464-5755874 GCF_002162155.2 Triticum dicoccoides | reverse complement strand
GCGGGGCGGCCGAGTGATGATGAGGTGACCAACCAATGGCGACGCGCGGGGCGATCGAGTGGTGATGAGATGATCAACCGATGACGACGCGCGGGGCGGTCGAGTGAAGTAGACTTGTCCCATGGACTGACGATGTGCGGGGCGTCAGAGTTTAGTAAACGCGTCCTGCGGAGTGACGATGCACGGGGCGTCTGGTGAAGTAGATGCGTCCCGCGGAGTTACGATGCGCGGGGAGTCCGGTGAAGTAGATGCGTCCCGCGGAGTTACGATGCGCGGGGAGTCCGGTGAAGTAGACGCGTCTCGTGGAGTGGTGATGCGCGGGACGTCTGAGTGAATGTAGAAGTCCTCGTTCGACTAAATCAGTCGTTGAACAGAAGAACCTCTCCATCTGCCGAGTAACCTTCCCCGGTGAGGGGAGTGTGCCCCAACGCCAGAATTGAACAGAAGAACCTTTCCATCTGTTGAGTAACCTTCGCCGGTGAGGGGAGTGTGTCCCAACGCCGGAATCCGGTGTGTCTGTGCTGTGGAGGCCGCCGTGTGTCTGGGGATGCGGATCGGCACCCGCGCTCGCGTCACGTCCGGTCTGCGCTTCACCGCGGAGGGAATCATCACGCTGCCGACTGGAGGAGCCGCCGCCTGCGGGGGCATGGCCAGCGCTCGCACTCCGCCACGGAGGCCGCGGTCGAGCAGTTGGGTGGAGAAAAGAGCCGTCGAGTGCCCGCACTGCGTCGGGCAGTCGACACCTGAGGGAGAGGTCGCCGAGTGGGTCGTGCCTTGCAGTCGACCCCGGTGGATGGAGCAGCATCGCCGGCTGCTACACTTCGTTGCTTGGGGGAGCCAGGTTGAAGGCTAGTTTCACGGACACTCAGCCCACAGCCAAGTGCTGATGTCGATGGGGGGAGTAGCGCTGCTGGTTGTCGTGTCTCGTCGGGCCTGCGACTCCGCCATGGGAGCCGTCGCCAGTCCATGACCGAATACCTGTGCAGGAGAGACGAACTGCCGCGCTTGCGGGGATACGGCTAGCCTCCGCTTCCATCACGGGAGTCACTGCAGAGCAGCACTCAGTCGGGCGCGTCTCCGCGGCGGGAGCCGTTGATCAGCTGACTCGGCGGAGGAATCCCACGCTGTCGATTGCTGCGTGTCTCCGCTCGAGGAGCCGGACCGCCGGCCAGGGCCACAAGAAAGACAAAGAAGACATTAGGATGCATTGATGGAGTTGCCCACGTCCAGGACATGTACGTGCATGCAGGAGTGATTAGTTAGCGGTAATTAAGCAAGATGTGTTACCGTTCGTGCATGTGAAGGAAGTTTCCTTCTTCCACGGGCCATTTATTCCCCTGCCGGTTTATTGCCAGATCGTGGGCTTGTGCCCCGACTGCGGACGTTGAGCAGGGTAGCAGACGCCAGCGGGAGGAGTCGCTGCGCATTGGGGGTGCGCCCAGCCCTGACACCCGCGACGCATCGGGCCAGCGCCACCACTGCGGAAACCACGGCGGGGCCGCGACGCCTGTAGGAGGACTCGCCTTGTGCGGGTAGCGTGACCGGCCCCCGACAGATGCGCCGTGTGGGACTCGCCGTGCGGGACGCCGGGCAGTTGGTGGCAGAGACCATGGCGAGGCGGACGATCGGAGGAAGGAGCGTGCCGACGATGATGGAGTCGATGGAGCGGTCGCAGAGGATGCAGAATTCACCGAACATTCATGCGGGAGCCGGATCGTCGATCGAGACTTCCTGGAAGAAGATGAGGAGGTTGTTCCGAAGGGCGTCGCTGCAGCATGCCGTGTCAGGGCATCGGGAAGATGAGGTGATCTTCCTCCACGCCTGGTGCTCTCTCTTCTTCTTACTCTCGATCCATGATCGATCATGCATGCCCACAGTGTCGAGTAAAAGATGTATCTTTACCCCCTTTTTGTGATGCTTCATAAGCTCGTTGTGGAGATGAACAGCACGTCATACATCAAAGAAAATTAAATACAGATGAAAAACAAACCATTTGCATCACGGCTCGATAGATGCCATGCCCCACGGTGGGCGCCAATTGTCGTGGTAACGATTCCGGTAGGATAAAGGAACATGATCTATCGAGATGCATATGAGTGACATGGTGGTTTTAGCGAGTTCGGGCCTCTCACGGTGGAGATAACAACCCTATGTCTCGTGCTCCGGAGAGGCTTTGTTTTATCTTAGTATGTATCCGGAGATTACAATGAGAGGAGAACCGATCTCCGTAGTCCTGAGACTAATGGTGAAAGAGAGAGAGAGATGGAAAAAAAGACCCCCCCAAGTCTAGTGGTGGGGGTGGCTTATATAGAGTGCGCCACCCCCTCACCTCCTATGTTACAAAGTGGGGCATGAATGCCATAATGCTAGCCCACTACCAAGCCCTCACCATGAGAATGATGTCGACTGCTTTGTTGCCTGTTGGTCTTCATATATCCGAGGGAGTCGTATGGTCGAGTGGTGAACTGTCATCCGAGTGGATGGTATACTGCTTGGTCGAGTGGATAGTATGTTGCTTGTCCGAGTGGATAGTATGTGTGTATGAAATTTATCTAGACCCACATGTTGTATGGAGCCCATGCTTTATGATACTTCGACCCTTCGTGGGCCTACCTATTATGTGTATCCCCAACACTCCCCAATGCTCTTCATACTCTGCATGGAGCCCTTACGCTGCCTCTTCCAATACTGTCAGCAACATGGGGCTCTCTCCACCCTCTCCAGCACAGGGCTACAACAACAAGTTTCTCTATTCGCGGATGATGTCATGGTTTTCTTCAAGCCCACTGATCTGGAAACCCGAACCTGTGGAGCTGTCCTAGAGTTGTTTGGGCATGCCTCTGGACTGTCGGTTAACATGAGCAAGAGTGCGGCCATCCCTATCAGATGCTCTCAAGAGGATCTATTGCTAGTCAGTGCAGTTCTCGGGTGCTCGATCGGCTCTTTTCCTTGCACATCTGCCACTCTCCCTGCGTAAGCAATCGGCGGCGCAGCTACAAGGCCTTGTGGACAAGCTTGCGGACTGCCTGCTGCATTGGAAGGAAGCAATGCTCCCTAAGAGTGGGAGACTCACGCTGATTGTCAGTGTCAAAACCGGCGGATCTCGGGTAGGGGGTCCCGAACTGTGCATCTAGGCGGATGGTAACAGGAGACAAGGGACACGATGTTTTACCCAGGTTCGAGCCCTCTTGATGGAGGTAAAACCCTACGTCCTGCTTGATTGATATTGATGATGTGTGTTACAAGAGTGGATCTACCACGAGATCAAGGAGGCTAAACCCTAGAAGCTAGCCTATGGTATGATTGTTGTTCGTCCTATGGACTAAAGCCATCCGGTTTATATAGACACCGGAGAGGGCTAGGGTTACACAAAGTCAGTTACAATGGTAGGAAATCTACATATCAGTATCGCCAAGCTTGCCTTCCACGCCAAGGAAAGTCCCATCCGGACACGGGACGAAGTCTTCAATCTTGTATCTTCATAGTCTTGGAGTCCGGCCGATCATGATAGTTCGGCTATCCGGCACCCCCTAGTCCGAAACTCCCTCAGTAGCCCCTGAACCAGGCTTCAATGACGACGAGTCCGGCGCGCATGTTGTCTTCGGCATTGCCAGGCGGGTTCTTCCTCCGAATAATTTATAGAAGATTGTGAACACCAGGATAGTGTCCGGCTCTGCAAAAATAAATTCCACGCACCGCCGTAGAGAGAATAATATTACACAAGTTCAATTTGCTGACGTATTTTGTGGCGTGACGTCACACCACTACCAAGCCTTTACTCGAATTGTTTTTATTGTACCACCTTAGCGCGTTTAGCGAAGCGGTTTCCTTGGCACGTCTTGTCCAAGCAGAGGTCGTGTTCCCCTTATTCCGGGATTCCCATCAATACGGACGTGGGTAACCCAACCGCGCCCATTGCCACGCCCCCTCCATCGAAGGCGGGTTCCATACGGGCGCGGGGACGGCTCTTGGTATTCTTCCTCTTTATAATGAGACCAAGGCCCGTTCTTTTCCTTCAATCCTCTATCGAATCTGCCCCTCGCCCCGAGTTCCAACACCCAGGGCTCCAGATTTGGATACCTTCGATCTTCGACAATGTCCGGCCCCGACCTATGAGGCCGGTGGATGCCCTCCTCCATCACGAAAAAGGACGTGCTAAAGCTGAGAGACGCCAGGTACTTAACCTACGAGATTTCGCATAGGCTGCCTGCCCGAGGGCAAGTTATTCCTACTCCCGAGCTTGGCGAGAGCGTCGTGTTCGTGTCTCACCTCCGTCGCAGTTTAGGCTTCCCGACGGATCCCTTCGTGAGGGGGCTCATGTTTTACTATGGGCTGGAATTCCACGACCTGGCTCCGGAGTCCATCCTCCACATCTCATCATTCATTGTCGTCTGCGAAGCCTTCCTCCGCACTACCCCTCACTTCGGCTTGTGGCTCAAAACCTTCAACGTGGAGCCGAAGATGATTGAGGGGCGTCAAGCAGAGTGCGGAGGGGCGATTATAAGCAAGAGGGCCGATGCTCCATGGCCCGAGGGCTCTTTTCAGGAGGAACTCGGCTTGTGGCAACAGGAGTGGTTCTATATCACCGTTCCCAGGGGCAGCAGGCAGAGGCCGCCGCCCATCTTCCGCTCGGGCCCTCCACAACAGCTGACGTCATGGGTCAACAAGGGGCGTGACTGGGGGCCGTCCAAAGACGTACCCCTGTTGCAGGACCGGATTCGAGGCCTCCAAGAAAGGAAGATCAATCTGGTCGTAGTGCCAAAGGTTATGCTAATCCGGCGCCTACTGCCCTGCAAACGTCGCCCCTCCGCCTGTGGGAATTTAATCCGAAGGGGACACGAGCTCTCCAACACTTCATGGGTTTGACACCCATGGAGATGTACAAACTGTTCTTCGGATCGCAAGAAATGCGTCCGGAATTGACCGAGGACGCTGGCCTAAGCTGCAATCGCCCGGATACTCAAGTAAGTAGCCCCGTGTCCGGACACATCGTTCATTTATTTATCGTGGATTTGCCATTTAACCAGCTATCCCTTGGACAGGAGTGGATAGCGCAAGCAAAACTGATACGGTGTCCGGCCCCCCTCCCTGAGACCACGCAGGATCCCGTGTTAATCAAAATGTTGGAGGTCGCACCTTTGGAGGAGGGCGAAGGGGGGCACAGGGGAACTACCACCTTTGCCAAGGAGGCTTTCAATAAGGGGGGAATCGAGAGTCCCTCCTTCCAGGGGGAGAAGAGGACCGCTTCCGAAGACCCAGAGGCCAAGGCCTCAAAGCGGGGAAAGAAATCTGCACCGGAAGGTCCTGTGCCGGGAAGAGCCCCGGCTGTTCTGTCTCCTCGGAGGAATCAGCCCTCTAGCGAGCCGTAAGTAAAAAATGGGGGATTTTGTAATAGTGGACATCCCTGCTTAATTTCTAAGGGTAACCGAAGTTTTCACCTTGTAGTTCGGATCTCAGCCCATCTCAGCACAGCTCATCATCGAGAGACCTTCGTGCGGAGATGATGGAGAGCGAAACTCCTCCATCTGTCGCCCCGCCGTGCGGGGCAGGCGACCCTGAGGTGTCGTCACGGAGGGTCTCCATGAGTCCGGCGGGGCCGGAGAGTTCGGCACCCATTGGAGTACGGCCGGTGGAGCTGTAGGATTTGCTCAAGAGGGCGTCTATCTCAGAAGATCACCGCACATTAATGAGTATGGTGATTGAGAGGATCTCGTCCGTCGAAAGCGGGTTGCGTGAGGCCGTCGGAAATTTGCTGCCGGGGTTTGAGGTACGCAAAAAATGACATACCTTTTGACAGTTTTGCACATGAAGTGCGCCCTATATAGATAATAGCCCCTGAGACTTGGTATGCTGTCGAAAGCGACAGTGTGCCGAGGATCATAATCTCAGTTATGGATTGTCGCCTTTCCTATGCAGGTGGCGGAACGTTCGGTGGCCAGCCGGACTGATGGAGTTGCCGAGCTGAAGAGGCAACTCGATGTTGCGGATGCGGACATCTTGTTGGTTAATAAACGACTTGATGAGTCACAAGGTATGTGGTTGCTCCACGGTTGCCTAGTAAGGGAGCTGACGCCCATTCCTTACAATTTGTATGCTTGATGCAGATGGCGCTGCTGCTGTGGAAGACCTTCGAGCAGAGCTTGCTCGAGCCAAGGAGCAAGCCAGAAAAAGCGAGGCGGCTGCCTCGAAGGCAGCGGAAGAGCTAGAAGCCGAGAAGGCTGCTCACTGCCGAAGCAGGGAGGAGATGGCCGGAATGGCCGCGAAATTGAAAGTTGCTACCGACCGCCAGGAGGTTCTTGAAAGAGAACGCCGAGCGGAGCAAGAGGACCTGAAGAAGGCCGACGCCGAAGCCAAGGATGCCCGTAGTGCTGTTGCGGGCTATGAAGGAGGAACTGCGTCAGGTCGGAGACATTGTGGCTGGACAGCCCTTTATGCTGCGTAGGAAGTTCAAGGATCCGCGGTATGCTCAGCTTGGCCGGTTGTACGGTGCGGAGGATCCTTATCTGGACTTGGCAGCGAGTGCGGCGGACGCAGTCGTGCACTTTAGAAGCCAGAAGGATCATGAAATGGAAGAGCTTTTCTGGTCTCAATTCCATAGTCCGGAGCGTCCACTTCCGTTGAGTGATCGGCTGGTTGAGTGGGCTGAGCTGAATAGATTGTCCGGACTTGCCATGACGGATGTAGTCACTCATCTGTGGCCAGAAAGGCCCAAGCCGAAGAGTTATTTTGGCTTGTTGCAGCAATTCCTTGGGGCAGTGCCGCGTATTGGGGCGATGAAGCGGTCGGCTTGCATAGAAGGTGCACGGATGGCTCTCGCCCGTGGTAAGACATACTGGGCGGAGATGGATGCCACCGTTGTTGCATCCCGGGGTTCGAACAAAAGCCGATTCCCCACCGAGCACTATTTTGAGGAAGTCCTACAGGGCGCTCGTTTAGTAGAGTCGCAGTGCTCGAAAGATGTTATGTTCGAATGACATGTATGATTTCTTAGATCATGTTTTTAATGCAATGGCTTTTTATACTTGTGCGTTCAAGTATTGAACTATCTCCTGTGCGGCCGTGTATGTATGTATAATCTGAAAGATGGCAGTCTTTGGCTTCAGCCCCCACGCACATGGTGCGGGGGTGTTTGCAAAAAGAAAAGTGCTTTTTCACACTTAATCCAACATCTTGGTCCCTTTAAGGAGGTGATAGCGTAGCAAACTAGGCAACCAACTATAATGCTTTATCACTTTCACTTAGCCAAAGGAGCTCGAATGTGGGGCTACTATATAGCCCCTGGCGGCACCGCTCTTCTCCGAACTCGGGGCGCGTATGTGCCTGACCGGGAAGCGGTCCTTCGTCAAAGCGGAGGAATTCTAAACATTCTAATGGTCGATCAAGTGGTTGACCAGTCTCTCGCTATATCATGACATTCAGTTTTCGGCTTTCTCTACTGAGGTGCTCGCCCAGCCGAACCGGGGCACAATCGCAGTAGTTCTCCTGGTGCCGCGTTAGCCGATGATACGGAACGTAAGGCAGCAAAACACAGGAGCCGGGCAAACCCAACATTTGACCAAAGACATGATTCGGAGCTGATGCATATAAGGCCTAACTCGAGATGCCGAACACTCCCTGAGGTGTTCGGTCTTTATCATACCGGGCAGAACAATGCCCTAAGCCCCTAGTGTCCAGGTACAAGCAGGAACTTCTGACGCGGCCGATGCCAAAACGCCAGCCTCCTCCTCGGCTATGGTGGGAAACCGGGGGATGTGTATCAACAAGAGACAGTAAGAAAGGTTTACGCAGGGTCTTAATCTGAAAAGAACCCTTGCAGCGGGTCCCTGCTGCACGTCTGCGCCTGTGTCTCCGTTGTGCTGTGTCCTGGACGGGTGTAGCACGCGCTTCATCTGTAAAAGAGAAGGACTTAGTTTCCAAGAAATATTGTGCAGAAGTTGTATTAAAATAGAATATAATTTGGAGGATGAAGAAAGTTGAGCTTTATTGGCTCTCCTCATTTATACACGCGGCCCCTTATAAAGGGGTATGCGGCTGGGAAGCCCCTTGTGTATTTACGCCGGACTCGCCTAACCGTGTCTGAGATCTGAATGACCTATTTTTACGGGCCTTGACCTGTAAGGTCAAATTATTGTGTGGCTGTCAAGGCGGCCTCACGTTCTCCATGGTCGAGGAACACTCGGAGTTACTCTCTAAGGAGATTATGCCGCGTGGACCGGGCATTGTGAGTGTAAGAGACGTGTAATGTGGTATTGCGTTAAAGCGGGCGAAAGCTTTGCGTCCCAGTAGTGCTCGAGGGCTACCGTGAAATGGGGCGATATGGAGAGTGAGCTTTTCGCGACGGATGTTGTCGCATGAACCGAACACAACTTCTAGTGGTATAGAGCCTGTATAATTGGCTTAAAGGCCTGGCGTCACTCCTTTGAAGGAAGTGCTGCTATAGCGAATTTGGTAGGGTCTATCCCCTATCACATGGAGTGAGTTCACTGTTTTAACTTCTAGTGGGAAAGTCTTCCGTTTTCCGTAGTGCTGCTTTTGGGTTTCGTCACTTTCGCTTGGTGTGTCGAGCCCCTTGTGTTCGGCGTTAAGTCGGCCGGACTGCTTAAAGACCCAACAATCTCTGTGGGTATGGTTTGCATGCTTCCCGGAGGTACCATGTATTTGACATAGTCTATCCAGAATCTTGTTTAGGTTGGATAGCTCGTCACTGTTGTCCTTGAGGGGCAGTGTTTTGTTGTTCGGCCGAGAGCTTTTGAATCCGGCGTTGACCGCCGTACTATTTGGGCCATTTTCTTTATTCCGGCGCTGATCTTTTCTGCGTCGTGATTTCCCATTTCCATCCCTGACTTCGGATGTACTCTGGTCGCTGGTGCTGCATCTAGCCAGCCAGCTGTCTTCCCCCGCGCAAAAGCGGGTCATGAGGCTTGTTAGTGCGGCCATTGTTCTTGGTTTTTCCTGGCCGAGGTGTCTGGCAAGCCATTCGTCTCGGACGTTGTGTTTAAAGGCTGCTAAGGCTTCAGCGTCCGGACAGTCGACTATTTGGTTCTTTTTAGTGAGGAGCCTGTTCCAGAATTTGCGTGCTGACTCTCCGGGCTGTTGAGTTATGTGACTTAAATCGTCTGCATCCGGAGGGCGGACATAAGTCCCCTGAAAATTTGCTCGAAACACATCCTCAAGCTCTTCCCAACTTCCAATGGTATTTTCTGGGAGGCTTTTAAGCCAATGCCGAGCTGGCCCTTTGAGCTTGAGGGGTAGGTATTTTATGGCATGGAGATCGTCTCCTCTGGCCATATGTATGTGCAGGATATAATCCTCAATCCAGACTCCGGGGTCTGTTGTTCCGTCATATGCCTCTATGTTTACGGGTTTGAATCCCGCTGGAAATCCATGATCCAGTACCTCGTCGGTGAAACATAGTGGGTGTGTGGCGCCCCTGTATTTAGGTGTGCCGTTGTCTTCAAATGCTCAGTGGGTTGTGTTGCTTCCTGGAGTCTTCTTTTTTGGCCCGTAGATAGACCTGGCTGGGTCGTCCTTTTTTCGAGGATCTTTATGCTGATCGTTTGCCGGATTGTGTTCGGCGCCCTTTGCTTCTCTTGGCCTGTCATCTGGTCGTCTATCCGGCCAGGCGGCTTCTTTCTTTCTTGACAGCGGGGGCTCTAATGCCTCTTCATCAAATTCGGGCAACAGCTTGCGCTTCGGGTAGCTCCTTGTCTGGTGACTAGCGCCATATTTATCTGCGGTGTTTAGTACTTTGCTCCATCTTATTCTGAGTGCGTCCTCTGCTGTTTTGAGCTTCCGCTTTTGCTTCTTCAAACTTCTTGCAGTGGCGACGAGCCTTTTATGAAGGTTCGTATGCTCTGGTGATGTGAGATCGTCTTCGCCGGGGATGAGCTGCTTGTCCAGTTCATCATGTTCGGATGGCTGCTTGGTGGCATGCGCGTCGTCCACTGCTTCGCCCTGCTCTAGGGCCGGGTCCGTATGGGTGCCGTTTTGATCGAGGCCGGTCTTCGGGCGGCGCTTGCGTCGCCGTTTTGGTTGTTTGTTGGGGGAGTTGTCCTTCGCCACGTCCCGTTTTTCCTCATTATCTCTTCCTCTTGGTGTATCCACCATGTATACGTCGTGAGTTGGGGTGGCGTTCCAGTGCCTGGTTGGCGCTGGTTCTTGGTCGTCTCCGGCATCGTCGTCCATACCGTCGATGTCTTCGGAGCCATAGTCTAGCATGTCGGTTAGATCGTCGACAGTGGCTACTAAGTGGGTGGTGGGTGGGCTTTGAATTTTTTTGTCGTACGCATCCCAACCGTCCTGGCCGCAGTCCGGCCAGGGCTCTCCTGATAACGAGAGATACTTTAGCGAACTCAAGATGTCGCCAGAAGGTGAGCGTTGAAAGATGTTCGCTGCGGTGAGCTCCATGATCGGCGCCCAATCGGATTCGATCGGGAGGGGCGCGGGAGGTTCGGAGTCCGGCAAGGAGTCCGGCACCTCGGAGTCACGAGCTTTATGAGGGACAAGGTCAGTGTTCGGCTCTATCGCCGTAGAGGTTGCAGCCCCCGAGGCGGTGTCTAGCCATCCGTCCTCGATCTGCGCAGCCGGCTCTGAATTGAAGATCGGAGCGGGTTCAAGTGCGGCCTCCAGGGTACTGTCCGGCTGCTGAGCTAGATCATGCTCGCCGTGACAGTGCGGCACGCTCGGCTGTGGCTCAAATCCATCGAGGATCAAATCCTCGCGGATGTCAGCCGTGAAGTTCAAACTTCCGAATCTGACCTGACGGCCAGGGGCGTAGCTTTCGATCTGCTCCAGTTGGCCAAGCGAATTGGCCCGCAGTGTGAAGCCGCCGAATACAAAGATCTGTCCGGGGAGGAAGGCCTCACCCTGGACTGCGTCGTTGATGATGATCGAAAAAGCCATCGGGCCTATTGGTGACGACAAAGAGGAACTCTCAATGAAAGCACCAATGTCGGTGTCAAAACCGGCGGATCTCGGGTAGGGGGTCCCGAACTGTGCGTCTAGGCGGATGGTAACAGGAGACAAGGGACACGATGTTTTACCCAGGTTCGGGCCCTCTTGATGGAGGTAAAACCCTACGTCCTGCTTGATTAATATTGATGATGTGTGTTACAAGAGTGGATCTACCACGAGATCAAGGAGGCTAAACCCTAGAAGCTAGCCTATGGTATGATTGTTGTTCGTCCTATGGACTAAAGCCATCCGGTTTATATAGACACCGGAGAGGGCTAGGGTTACACAAAGTCGGTTACAATGGTAGGAAATCTACATATCCGTATCGCCAAGCTTGCCTTCCACGCCAAGGAAAGTCCCATCTGGACACGGGACGAAGTCTTCAATCTTGTATCTTCATAGTCTTGGAGTTCGGCCGATCATGATAGTTCGGCTATCCGGACACCCCCTAGTCCGGAACTCCCTCACTGATCCTATCTATTCTTTGCGCGATACCGATCCACTCCATGCTGGTGTTGAATATTCCGGTGAAGACTATCAAGGATCTTACCAAAATTTGTCGTGGATTCCTATGGTGTGGCAAGAAGGAGGGAACGGGTGGGCACTGTGTCGTGGCATGGGATAGCATTTGCAAGCCCAAGTGGGCAGGTGGGCTTGGAATCCCTAATCTAAGCTGGTTGAACAAAGCCCTGCAAGCGCGATGGCCATGGCTCTAGAAAACAGACAAGGAGAGGCCCTGGGCAGAATTCAACATCGATGTCCCTGCTGCTTCATGCATGCTATACATGGCCGCCACTAAGATGAATGTGGGAGATGGCCGAAGCGCCATTTTCTGGGAAGATAAGTGGCTCTCGGGATTCAGGATTTGCGAGCTGGCTCCAAACATCTACCAGCGCGTCCCGAAGAGGACGAGGGCCTCACGGACGATCGCAGACGCGCTCGCAAACGAGCAATGGGTGAGAGACTTTGGGCCAAATCTTCCTAACAATGAACTATCTCAATTCTTGGTGTTATGGCAAAGAGTGGATGCCACTCAGCTAGTGGAAGGAGAAGAAGATACAGCTTCTTGGGCATGGGAGCCAAATGGGAACTTTTCAGCACGATCGGCATATGCGGCCGGATTTATGGGCCTCGAAGCGTCACCAACAGCGAGAAATTGGATCTTTTGCCCCACTTTACTTCTCCATTGGATAATTTGCACACCCCCCCCCTGAGAGGCTACCAGGTGGGCCACCAACAGCTCCGTTTACTTGGAAATCAAGGGCGCCGCTCCACCTTGGCTGTGTGTTTGCACGGCAGGTCTGGCATGAGATGGGGCAAAAGACAGGGTTTCGGGAGCTGGAGCCACTCCAGAATGAATCTTGAGTGTGTGGTGCCTGAGGCAGGATCGGGATCCGGCCGGCAGGAAATCGACTAGGGCGAAATGCATTCTCGCCTTGTGGACAATTTGGAAGCATCGAAACGGCGTCGTGTTTAATGGGGCACCGGTTTCTCTGCCACGAGTCAAAGAGCGGCTACTGGAGGAAGGGAGACTCTGGGCAAAAGTTTCCTGTTTAAAGACGATGTTAGAGGGTTTGAAGAGTTGGGTAGTGAGCGGACGGCGAGTGAGTAGTATGTAATATGAGTTAGTGCTCGGTGGAGTCGGTGTTCTCTGTAATTATTGTAGCCCGCGTGGATATTTGGGGAGTCTTTCCCCCTCTCATTGAATGAATGATACGCACACTCGTGCGTATTCGAGAAAAAAAAACTTCTAACTTCTAATTCAATTCCTGATTCTCAAGAAACATGTTTACTTCTTCCAAAAATGTCCAAATTTGGCTCATAAATCATATTTAATGTGCTGAGCCATCCTCTTAAGTTTCAGCCAATTTGTAACTCATTTGAATGGATTTCAGAATTCAAACATACTCAATGTTATTCAAACTTGTTCAAAATTTTCATCTTCCAAGAAAGCTCAAACCAAATTTACAAAATTTAGCATATTTTTATGAGTCCATAAAAAATATCTACTCTTGAAAAATTATTTTATTTATCCCTACTCTTCTTTCTCTCCAAGTTTTTGCCTAAAAGAAATAGAAAAAGGAAGAGAAATGAAAGCAGAGAAGGGAACAACCCATTCCAGCATGCCCAGCCCACCTAACTCTCACCGGCTAACCCACGACGTCGACTACCACGGGCTGGGAACCTCTCTCCATCCTCTCCGTCGGCTATGGTCGTCATCGCATCTTTGACAATTGCCTTCGACTCTGTCCACCTCTCGAACAAGCACACCTTTGTGCTTGTGGTGAGCACCCGAACCTCCCCGCACCCTTTCCCTCTCGACTCGCTGTTGCTTCGCCCATTTGACCTCGAGCCCGAGAGGTCCTCCGCATGGCATGGCCGTCGACTGGTCTCTAGTGGTTCTCTTCTTGTGCCCGTGGTACCGCTGCACTCGTGCCGTTGCGAAGGTCCTAATAGGCCCTTCTGTTTCGTTGTTCTCGTCCGCCACACCGTAGTTCCTCGAGCACCCGACACTACTAGATTTTTCATTATAACCGAGGGTCAAATTACCGTCGGATATTTCAGTTCACCGTCGGATTTCCATATAACTGACGGTACACCGTCGGCAATCTCCCATCGGCTATGCTTGGTCGGCCATTACACTCATAGCCGACGGTACTGCTGGGTAATACCTTCTCCGAGGGTAATTAGCTGACGGTGAGCCGTCGGGCATGTTTTGGTTGCCAGCCGGCTCACATAATTAAACTTAACAACGCTTATAGCTAACGGTTCCCCGTCGGATATTTATTTTTCTTACTGTTATTAGTTCCCATCGGCTTATGCAATAGATGATGGTATATTTGACCCTTCGGGGTTTGTTATAACCGAGAGGAGAACGAAATCCTTCACGGATTGTTATAACCGAGAGGAGAATGAAATCGAAAGCCATTATGATAGCCGACTATGTATACACACTACTAGAGAAAAGCTTACCAGTAGCGCTTGTTTTTGTGCTACCAGTAGCGCAGGGACCAGCGCTACTGCTACGGCGCTACAGCTATTTTGTAGCAGTAGCGCGTTTCTAGACCAGCGCTACTGGTAAGTTCAACTACTAGTAGCATGTTTTTAGGCCAGCGCTACTGCTAACATTTATGTTTTTTTAATATTTTGGTGTTGTACATGTTTAAACAGATATATCTTTTATACAATAACAACTCATCATGAACTAGTCTGTTTAAATAGCATATTCATTACCAGTAGTCATCACCACCAAACAATGTTCGTCAATGAGACATCATATATATAACAAGTTGGTCACTAGTCATAATCACAACTCCTCATCCTCCTCATCAACTCTAACACATTATAGCACATAATAACACATTCTACCTAGGACCTACTCCTCTCATAGGACCTACTCTACCCTCTCTTAGGTAAAATATCATAAAACAAGATAGTCATTGACTCTTCATTAAGGAAACTGAACTGTCCATAATGAAGAACGGAGATCATCCTGTCTCCAAATCTTGGCCTACACACAATGTTGCTTCCAAGTAGCTCTCTACGATGGTTGAAACATTTTTTCCAATCATTTATTATCATGGCTTCCTCGCTTTTAGAAATCCGGTATGGACAGGAGTGATGTGGATACTGTGGCTGACCTAGCCGTGGTGGTCGTAAGCTCATAACATCAACGCGACCTCTTGGCAACATCAGATGAGGCACACAATCCATGGGGATTTTCTGTTCAAAAACATAGTCATAACTTTGTAGTTAGCAATGTAGTTTAGTTTTAGAAAAATTTATGCAAAAGATGCACGAATGTCGTAATAGTAGAAAATCTTACCATGATATCTCCATTGATGTTACCATAGCATACCGCATGCACTAGTGGCACATATGGACCATAATTTTGAGGAATTCGATAATAGCTATTTTAATTCTGAAGATCAGTAAAAAATGTGATAAGACCATCTTTCTCCTTATAATTTAATTGTGCTTCATCATTGTAGTAGTAGGTTCTGTCTACCATCTTCCGTACATTTTTTGAAGAATGGAAATAAGCTGTCAATGGAAATAAGCTGTCAAATATTTTGAAATAAACAATATAAATTACTTAGTACATATGTTTAAGAAACTCACACGGCGGTAGAATTGGAAGCGTGTCAACAAGGACCCAAATGGTCATATCATTTTCGTCGATGTCAGGATCACCAAGATTGAAGGTGAGAAGCATACCCTCATGAAAATCATACGCCTTGGAAAGGGCTTCCCAATTCGGGCAACCAAAATTGGATGAGTTCACAGAATTGTATAGTATTACAGTAGAATCATAACCATGATGGGTCCTTAGTTGAATTATCTTTGTCTTTGTGCTTTCATGATCTTCAAAACCCATCTTCTTCAAGACATAGCATCTTGCATGGCATGGGATAAGCTAGTCGAATTGTAAAAGACGAAAATTACACGTTGAAGTTGGGCAAAAATAACAAAAAACACTTGTCATCATTGTGTACCGTATCAACATCGAAGGTCTCTTGGAGCTTGATGCCGAAGCGTCGACCTTCTACCAGGTGAGGCCTGTCGCACATAGCGCGCTTATCTTCACAGTAAACGCACATTGCCATCCCTAAAAGAAAACAGCTAGTCCATAGATAGATATCTCAGTTATGTGCCACATCTAGAAAAATAGGGCACAAGAAGGTGCATACATTATATATATAGTATAGTAGTACCACCTAGGCAATGTGGTAAGCTAAGAAATCAGCTAAAATAAAAAAAGAGAAGGTCCCAAAGCAAGTTATCTGTAGCATGGTCTTCAAAGGCATTGTACGCTGGCCCAGTGGTCTAGGGATGGCAATGGGTACCCATTACCCACGTACCCTGCGGGTAAAAACCCTATTAGGGTAAGGGTATGGGACAAAAAATTATCCATGGGTATATGAATAGGGAAATGTTAAACCCATCGGGTAGAGTGGGTACGGGTATGGGATCATGTAACCCATACCCACATAGCCATGTACCCATATAAAATCTATATGAACTCAAAATTATCTCTACACTTTATCATGAATTTGTGAACTCAAAATATATGACTGTGTGATGATGTTTTGATGTGTTGTTGTTTACGAGAAAGTGATGTTGTTTATTAAATATGATGGTGTTTATGATGTGTTGTTGTTTAAAAGTGTGTTGTTGTTATAATCTATTGTTGTTTATAGATTATAATTATATGTTGTTTTTATGACTATGAGTAGTTCAAACTGATGCTTTGCAAACATGGGTAATTTTATCCATGGGTGCCCATGTACCCTGTTGGGTAACGGGTATGGGAAAAAATTATACCCATTGATGGGTATGGGCAAGGGTGATGGGTAAGCTCAGAGGGGATGGGTAAGGGTATGGGTGGCTCCACCCGTACCCAAACCCTGCGGGTGCCATCCCTACAGTGGTCAGTGTGCCTCAGACACAAGATGTCAAATAAAAAAAGGAAGGTCTCAAAACAAGGAAGTCGATTGACAGGGCAGTGTTCTTATCAGAAGTTCAGAACTCAATGGTAGTGATGAAGATACATGTATTTTCGCATATATGTTTCTCCATGCGCATGTTGTCTAGAACTAAATTGGCGCATAACTAGATGGGATGTATGGCTAAGAGATGATGGACCAACCTTTTCAGTTTAGTGTTGACAAACATCATCTCGCCCGCTTTTAAATACAACTTCATGTGCCTAAGCTCAAAAGCATTACATTATTGCTCTTCAGATAGGCCCAACTGCCACCTGCATGATAACATAGGATGTATAAGAACAATAAGTAAGAACCCCTGCTCTACCCTACTCTACATCATTGAGAAAGAACACACAGGAGATGATGTTAACATTCCAGTGGATGCATCAGCTTTAGGATTAGGAACAGGAGCTAAATATTACAGAAATACTCCCTCCGTCCTAAAATAAATGTCTCAAGGTTAGTATAACTTTGTACTAATGTTAGTACAAAGTTGAGATATTTATTTTGAGACGGAGAGAGTACAACATACTGAAAAGAAAAGCAAAAGCGAGATGAAAAAACTTACAAGTACATCTACAGACCAAAATTGAAGGAAAAAAGAACAAGGAATGTACGTACTACATGACTGGAGGACCTCTTCAATGTAAATTAGTTGTCTGACAGGGACTACTAGTTAAGTTATACAATAGCATGAAGTATACATCCCAATCCTGATTGCACATGCTGACACAGTGTCTCTTCTCTTATGTACTTGTACTAGTTCCAACTGCTGCAACTAGCTAGCCTTGATCAAACATACATGCATCAACACAAGCTAGCTATCTCACCTCACTGGCGCCAAATGGCTACTTACTAGTTAATCAAACTATCTTTCAACACATAGGCTTGACTTTATTTTCCAAACTAATAGGCTTGCCTTTGTTTTTCAGCAATGATACAAACAAAAAATATACCTAAACAGACATGCAAACAACGATGGCCATGGCCTCACTGTAGAACGTGAACCTCACCACCATAGCAGCTGACGAAGAACACCGCTGCGTTCATAAATCCTGAGGAGCGGCGTCGAGCACCTATTGGTTGGGGCGACGATGCCAAGCCGACCAGATCCGGCAGCGTCGTGTACGAGGGCTCCTAGATCTGAGGGCCATGAAGACCGAGACGGGAGTTGAAGGGAGCAGGTGATGTTGCTGGACCAAGGAGGGCAACGAGGGTGGAAGTGTGCAGCGCCGCAGCCGGATCGACGGGTGACGGCGGGGTTGGCGCATGGCAGCGGGGAAGCGAGAAGAGAAGATGCGGCGTGGGAGGTTTCAGAGGGAAAAGGGTCGAGGAGGGATGGGAGGACGTGGGCACGTGGCCGATAGAAGATGGGCCGTAAAATTTGGTACTCCCTCTCTCTCAGTTTACAAGGCTTGCGTGTATCCCTAGGTTGTCAATTTGACCAACCTAATACAAGTCATACATTACAAAAAATATACCAATATAAACTTTAGATGTTCTATTTTCAAATGGTCTAATTTTTGTGTTATATAATTTATATTAGGTTGATAAAATTGACAACCTAGGTATACGCGTATGACTTGTAAACTGAGACGGAGGTAGTAAGTGGCAAGAGGGAAATAATGGCGGGGGGTGAAATGGTTCCTTTTTTTTCTTAGAGGTGAAATGGTTCTTGATACTACCTGATAAAAGAATTTATATAAAAAATATTGTACATGCAACACATATTCAGTGGGAAAAAATTGAAAGTAATTATTTTCAGGTTTCTCATAAAATGTAATTGTGGCAACTAGACAATGCAACTCCAAACTTGACGAAGAACTATGAAGGACAAACCAGGCACACCACATGGACCCGCCACTGTAACTTCGACTTCATGGCGACAAACAAATCAAGGCAATCCCACAGACACGTCTAAGAAGTGTCGACTACCGCAAACATTGTTGCGTCGTTGACATCGCTCCCGCCATCATCGTTGCCACAGAAGCCTGGAAGCCACAACCTTGTCATCCACGGTCCTGCTTGCCGATGCCGAACTTCTAAGACGAAGCGCCCGGGAGGAATACGACACCAAAGTGTCGCCACAGTCACACAAGATCAAGGGTTTCGCCCAGAATGGTTGTGATGGCCCGATCCGCGTGGGAGGGGTGTGACAGCAAAATAGTTATGCCTACAAGAAGGTCAATGATGGTCACAGTCGTCGCCATCACTCGGCACAACACAAAGCTGAGACGGGGTCTTCACCCAATCTCCCGCACCACCTCAGCCGCACATCATCCCGCATAGGCTCCGGCAAGCCAACCAACCACCATTACCATCGAATCTGCCCCCGACAAAGAAGTCTCGAGATCCGCAGCAGCCATCAGCACCTCGCGGAGACCACCGGCGGCCAACCACCATCACGAGGCCCGAGATCCACCAACGGTTGTATAGATGCATAGCCACCAGATGGAGCATGAGCCGATATGCCCTATCGGGCACCATGACGTCAATGAACAAAGGAGCGCCGCTCGAGGCCAAGAACCAACATGGTTCCGAGCCGCAACCATGCGTCAGACGCGCCGACCGTGCTCTATGGAGACCAGAACTGCTGCACCCGTAGCCATGGGTCTCCGCACGTCAGCCTACCACATGGTCCACCGCGCCACCACATCTGCACTCTGTGACCATTGCTCTAGCTTTTGGGAAGCACGCAGGAGCACATCCGAGTGACAACTACTTAAGCACATGGCACCGGCCGACACCGTGTACGCAACATCCGCCATCGCACCCGTCAGATCCTGGTGCTAGACCCAAATACCCATTGAACTAGACCACCCCATGGCCCGCTTCGCCCAAGCAGCAGTCCCTCACTGTGCCATCGTATGACACCACGGCGGCACATCCATGCTGTTGTGCCCCTTGTGCACCTGCACCGCCACACCACACTCCGTCGTAGCACCACAAGCCACAAAGAAACACCGCGCCAGCCAGGACCAGAACCACGCGCGTTGCATCAGATCTGCACCCCATGCATGGCACTAGTACCAGCCACGACTACCGACCACCCAGTAGGGACCATCGTCTCGACTTCCTCGTACCCACGACGAGCCTCTTAGTTCACCCCATTACGCCTCTGTGCCTCCTACATAGCCCCTCCCAAGCTGCAGGACCACCCTGCACCATGATGCAACCCACGTGCGGCGGGTTCGCGCCGGCCGGGCCACCCCGGGTGCCCGCGACTTAGCTCCTAGCGTCGGCCCCGGGCGCCACCTCACCACGTAAGCGCGAGCAGTGGCCGCCCCGCGCCGCCCAACCCCGAGCAAGATGAGAAAACAGCCATGCGGCCACCGCTGCGTGACCTTTGCTCGGTGATGCCTGCCGGTAGAGGCGACTGCAGCATGAGCGGTGGGTGTGACCTAACCAATTCCAGACATGTTTCGATGTGGGGCCCTAATTTTCGAAGATTTTCTTATACGGGAATTATCTTGAATATAACATCGGTCATTCCACATGTTTAACGATGTCGTCCATTGAAATATATCACCGAGAGTAAAAGTTAACCGTCGGTTATTGCTATCCTCTGTGAGGTATTTTCTCAATTAACCGAGAGTCACATGAGTACCGCCGGCCATTTCCACTCATAGGCGAGAGTTTTGTTTTCACCTTCGGCTATTAAATTTCACCGTCGGGCATTAGATGTATTCCCCGAGGGTGTAGCAAGAACCGTCAGGCATTACACTGAACCGTCGGGCATTAAATTGGATACCCGAGCGTGGGATTTTCACCGTCGGGCAATCTAGTATACCGTCGGCTATTAGTAGTAATACTTGTTAGTGGGAAATAACCGTCGGCGATTGAAACTACCGTCGACTATTACTGAAATAACCGACGACCCGTCGGCTATTAGATTTCACCGTCGGAAATATGGGGATTTCTAGTAGTGCGAGCGCCTCCCCACTCCGACGTGTCGCTGACGGTCGGTGCTGTGTTTGATCGTCGAGGTTGCGACATTGCACGCTGCACCCTTTGCATGCACTCGCACATCTCAAGCGCATCGGAGACCAACCCCGGTGAATGCTCCGCCTTGCTTCTGGTCATCGCCGGGACCTCAAACGTGAGCTCATCTCCACTGTTGTTGGATCACTAGCCAATGCGTAGGATTAGGCTCTCCGTGTACAGCTTCGTTGTATGTCTCGCTCACAAGTTGGCCCCACTTTTCAGGGTGCGGGTCAAGCACTTCAGGCCAGACGCTCCACTGGTTTCGAATACACTCACATCTCAGCTAGTTGCACCTAGCCAACTCAAACGATCGATCGCGGGTTTGATTCCCGCTGGGCGCAGCGAGGACGAATGCGCCATCTTGCATTATTTCTCCAGCTGACATGTGGGCCCCGCTGGACCCACATGTCATACACACACTGTCCACGCACAATTGCCACATGGCCCTGGCCCACTAGTCAGTCTTAGTGGCTGACGTGGACATGGGTGCCCATAGCATTTTTGCTTTTATTATTTTCTGTTTTGATTTTCTTTTTGAAATTATTATTTTTCTGGATTTTAGTTAATTCATTAATTCAACTTAAGACTTGCATAACTTAAATGTGCCTGATCCAAACTTGGACATAGACATATTATATATGTGAATGGAGTAGAAAAATCCAGTGAATCTGAATATGCAATTTGTTTCCCGTTTTGAGCATGTTAAAAGTCCTGGACCATGCATTTTTTGCATTTTAGCCCCATCATTTGCCAATTTCACAAGTTATTCATACTTTCTTGAAATTGGACAAATGATATATATTTCTTGGTCAAAATTTTGCTATGATTCTGTTGGTGCACTTTATTCTCATGTTTGAGCAAACCACACTCTCAGTAGCCCCTAAACTGGTCTTCAAGTCTTGACATTCCTCGGTCTTCCTGAACTGTTCTTCTTCTCTAGTCATTGGTCTTGAAAACTGGATCAACCCTCGAATCCAAGTTCTTTGAGTGTTCAGTTTGCATCTGAGGAGTTTCAAGTTCTCTCATTGGTTCATTGTCACGTGTCTTGTCATTTCCGTGTCGTGCCTCGGGTCGGGATTTTTTCCCACGCAGTTGTGCCTTAGCTATGAAGTATTCCAGCGCTTGGATTCTTCAGCGGGCCCTAGTATTTTATCAAGGCTTCTCTTCATAAAACTTGGTCATACATCACAAAAGTATATCTATTTTTCATGGCCTAGTATTCACTGTTTAGATACCAGTACACACTACATAATATGGGCATTTTAAATTCTGAAATGTCACCCTACCCCTTGTCTACCTTTCAGATTCACCCCTTCCACCTTGGAAGAGAAGAAGGTTGAATTGTTTATGCATTCATGACTAGTAACAAAACATAGGGGACCAATCATTAGGTTTACGTAATTATTGTTACTTGGACAAGAGACAAGATGTACTAGTCACTTTCAGTAGTGGCCTATAAACACTGGTGGCCTCTGTGCGTCTAAGTCTGCTCAGTCATGCAAGTAGTTCTTCTTTTACAAGATATGCAAGGGACCCTTACAAAGTGGTAGTTAAAATATTACCACATTCCAAAATTATGTATCTTCATCTAGAAACTTATCCTGATCTTCTAGGCCATCTAGAATAATTTATTTAGCATCCCCACTAAATGAAGGTGAATCGACTCCATCCTCATTTATCTGACCCTTCTTGAATTTCTCCTACCTGTCATTAGCCATAAATATTATGAAACCATGAAAAGTATGCCATATATCCTTTAGTCCACTCATGGTAATATCAATAAAGGAATCATTTTGAAGATAAATGTGAATCTGAACCTCAACTATTGGCAATGGAAAATATTTTTGCAAATATCTATATCCATACATGTGTAATCTGCTACCAGAATATTCGGTTTGGTAACCTGCTACCAATTCTCCCTCCGCTTCTGGTAAATCAAAGGGTAATCTTTCACATCCTGCCAAAGAAGAAATTTTAAAAACCAGAAAAACCTATAGGCTAGCGCCAAATATTTCATCCAAAAATCATATTTTCACTATGCTTCAACTATAGCAACTGTACTTGAACTGTTAGATAATCATAGTCGATGATAACATCACAGTTCCCACCGCCATTTAAAAATGTACATGAAACCTTAGCTTCATACGGCTTCTCTATGATTAGAAAAAGGAAATGACTGTTTTGTTCCTAGCCCCTAGGGCGTAGATAGAATTAGGTAAAAGAAAATAGATTTTAAAGTCCTAAATTAGATCTAAGGAATTCCGTCTGCTAGAATAAGAAAAGGCGCTTCTACATTGATCTCATCCTTTATATGTAGTGCAAAATTTTCAAGTATTATGTTGTGTCAAATACTGGTAATTTGTCAGCAACTATACCATTTGTTGAATAAACTCTTAGGCACCATGGTTTAGCCACAACAAACACATGGTACCAATGCTATTCAATAGGTCAAAACAAATGAACTTTGGGTCCAAATTATTTCAATATTCATGCCTCCATGCTAAGCTATTCTGAATGGTAACATGATTAATCCTAAAGAAAATATCTAGAAAGTGCTCTTGTGAGCTCAAGCTCATGTGCACCCTTTGCTACAGCAAAATACGGAAAAATACTTTAAAAAATCAAAATATCTACTTTTTTGCAACAAACATCGGTGTGTGTTTCACATGTATGCAAATTTTCATGTTGAAATGGCATTCGTGCATGTCTTGGAAAAGAAAAATTGATGCTCCCAAATGCTTTAAAAACTGTCTTTTTGGAGCATAGGTTTTGTTATTTTTGCCCAGACCTCCACAAATGGCACTCTATCGTGAAACTTGGCATGCATGCGAAACACACAACAATGTTTGTTGCCAAAAAAATAGAAGTTTTTTTTAGTATTTTTGGATTTTACTATTGCAAAAAGCGCATGTGAGCTCGAGCTCACAAAATCCATGTCCGATAAGAGCCATCTAACATTACTTATTTACTTTTGAGATAAAAACACATATTGTAATTTTGACCGAATGTTAATGGCTTAGCTTGCCTTAGTTTAGTTGCATTCCCGAAAGATTATGTAAGGTTGTAACATTCTTTTATTATAAATGGTGATAATATTACTTACATTTTATAGAAGGATAACATGTCTTTCTCGTGTAATGCTTTACATAAACTTGTTTTCAAAAAGGCGAACAAATCATCGCTCTTTGATGTTATGGTTATAATCATGGCGATTAAGAAATTCATGTTCATCTCTACAACAAAAAAGAAAATGAAATTTGCTTTTAGGTAGATAAATTGATTTACAATATACATGTTAGGTATTTCTTTTTCTTTTGTTACTTTGGTGATGTAGAATGACCATGTTTATTTTGTTTCTACAAACGTGAAGAGGCGATATCAATTGTTACAAGATATATGTTGGTTGAACTAGAACACATGATAAAGTATACATGTTAAATATGATACTATTATTTATACAAAACTTTTATATTTCTTATAACTTTTCAATGTTATACCAAATTTTTAGTGAGTCTACTTTTCCTATTACATAATCAATACAATTGACAATATAACGGTATCGTAGATGTAAATTGTTGCATTATTTGTATACAGATGTTATGTATTGAAACTACAATTGCATTACGCTGGTTTCTATTTGTATTTTGTTAAAAAAAGTGGTGTGCTAGTTCTATCTTCTTTTGAGATATGTAATCTTAATAAAATAGTGAAATCAAATACCTTATATACATTTTTTTGCAAAATAGCACAAATTGTTAAATTAATTTTTTTTATCATTGCATGAATTGCATAGCGCATATGTATATATTATGTGTGTATGTGTATGTTCATGTATATTTGATATTGTTAAATATCTTGGTAGAACTCTCTTGAGCATACTAAATATTTTAATGGTAAACGCTTCATATCTGTAGTCTGAAGGGACGCCAGCGCCATATCACTCAAGGCCCGTCGATTCGTTGGAAAGTTGACGCTCTAGATTTCGTCTCGTATTGAGGAAAAATGGGAAAAAACACGAGCAGCATAGACCACGCGCACAATCCCCATCCCCAATCTCTCACCACTGATTCGTGCATTAATCCCCGGCCCTGCCCGAGCTCTCCTTCCGACCTCACTCGCCTCGCGACCAACTCGCGCTCACCAGATCCACTGCTCCGTCACCATCGCATCGCAACTCCAGTAGCCAGTGACGCCCACTCCGCGACGCGACCTCACTGGCCACGGACGTGACTTCGCGGTTCCATCTCACCAGCCAGCATCATCAACAAATGGCATATAGGTGTCACCTTCAATGTCATCCATGATTTCATCCTACAAAGAAAAATAGATTTAGCATCGACATTTGCATCCATGAACATGCTACGAAATTCTGTTACGCCACGTTATCTGAATCTGAAGTCTACAATTTGAATGAATGCTTCGATCCCTAGTCAACCATCGCATCCAACAAATCTTGGGGGATTCTAGGAAAAATAAACAACGTACTCCCATGAACTATGCAGGCGAATTCAGCAGACGATGCACGAAGAATAGCATTGCGTCAAACCTGACGCTTCACACTATTACATATATGAGACTACATGACAGTAACATATAACCTTCCAACAGCCGTTTGAAGTGCATCAAAGGGCAACACATCATGCTTCTATCTACGTATCATCATATTATTCATAAATCTCTATCAACAATCCCATACTGTGTGTTCAGAACGAGAGAAATCTTGCATCCAACAGCGAGCATCCATCAGAACGACCCCAACTCTCGAGAAAAAACAAGCAAAAATCGCTTAAACTTTATGAAATTTGTTCATCTTACCTCTTCATCTCCATTGTTCACAACCGGTGGATTCTGGTAAGGCCGATTAATCCCAGCTGCAGTGCCCCCTACCGCTTCTGAATTCATGCCCGGACACGAAGCACGACACCAGTTTGCAGCACGGATCCCACCATACTCAATTTTGTGGCTGAGATGCGCCATTTTTGCAAGAACGGGAGGGAAGCATTCGCGCCAGGAAAGAGCCTATGAAAAACAAAGTCGATCGAGCAAGAAGCCTAACGGAGGAAGGCGTACGTCCAGGGCGTGCGTTTAGGGAACTGTTATTACGTACAAGGACACACTTAAATAGCGCTCAGTAAATCCCCTCTCTGCGCGGCCTCCCACCAAATTAGATGGACCTTTTTTAACACAGTACAGACGCAAACACTCATATACACACGCATACACTCACCCCTATGAACGCACACACGCACACCCTACCCTATGAACACCTTTCAAAGACGGAGCCGGCATATCATCTTGAAATTTACTAAGTCACCGTAGGCACATCATCGTTGACAGGAACGTCTCCTCTCACTGAATGCGCATCACCGAAAATCCTGAAATAAATCTAAAATAAATGCGAGCACCACGATTTGAAACTCATAGTCCCTCTAACCATCCAACCACAAGTTGATTCGCCAAATCAGATGCACATGATTATCTTCATTGTACGGTGCATGTGTAGTATGATGGATGCCAAAATCTTGGGGCCCCTAATTTTTTAAGTACAGTATGTTATTACTATATAAATTAATCTTGTATTATTAGAGATGTAACAAGGCGCGACCCAACTTGCTGATCTGAGCCCCCGGCCCAGTCATGTCCCGGTCGAAGTAGAGACATTGGCATGATTCCTTATCGGGTCTTAGCATATGAAATGTGCCTTCCAAGTAATAAGTTGACAATGTATGCATGCCTCGGCTGAAAATAAGATCACTAATAATGGAACTTTATGGTATATTGTAATAATAGTTTTAGGTGTGATATTAAGTTCATCCAATGGTTAATATGGTGCGACTCAAAGTTTAGCGAGGTGGCGTGGCGGTGGGCTGTGGCGCAGGCGCGGGACGACTGCCGGCGAGGGGTGGTGCGGGCGACGTGGGACCTCCCGATTGTGTAAGAATTATTTTCCTTTTTTGAAACTGATTGTACTCCATAAGAATTGTTGGTGCGATAGAAAAGAAAAGCACCCCTCCCTCCATCGTCGCCCCCCACCGTAACACATTGATTCGTGGATATGTACTGACCAATTCTTTCAATAATATACAAATACTTGTCCTCAATTGACAAATGAACGGGTTTAATTGTTAATTCATACCGTATAGGAAGATGCTTAATTACAACAACTCATCTCATCTCTCTAAACGCACCACCAAGATTCCATTGAATGAAGGGCCAAGCGATCTGGTAGGTTTACAAGTTTTGGTATGGTTTCGAGCATACAATTTCGACAGGGACGGTCTGTCTCTATGCAGTTCTCCTTTAACTTCGATCAACAACAGTTCTCCTTTAACTTCCATCAACAAGACAACAAGAGCTATGGAATACTAGTGTTAAAGGCTTAAAGCAAAAACTGCAGGGGTGCAAGATACAGTAGAGAAGAACAATCCTTTTTCACTCACAGTTTTACAGATTACAAATAATCAGAGGCTGTCCCTAAGCTTTCAAGGGAGCAGCACATGTGGGGTATGTGTGGTCACTCTTACAGTCTGATCTACACAGCGGATGAATATGCCTAGGCACCAAAAATGTGGAGATTTTATAACGAATATGTGCACGTTTGCGCTCACACGAAGAGAAAGGAAAAACAAGCTAATATCAGTCGGTTTTAAGTAACTTCCATTATGAACAAGCAGGCCGATTTGTACCACCTGCCGATCCTCTCAAAATGTTCCAGTGAAGTTAGCGCATAGTATGATATACTGCAATCCAGGTGGCCGTTCAGTCAATCAAGCATTCAACCTCAATGTGAGATGGATTAACCTCACACAGATTGCTTGTGTTTGTCCGTATGTCTCTGTAGAAAACCTCCATGAGTATTATTTCAACAGGCAGCCATCAATGGTCTAAAGGCATCAACAATCCTGCCAAAATCAGATCAATTAAGTCGTCAGTGCATTTGTTACGGGAACGGCACAAAAATGCGAAGTGCAAGAGCAAGAGCTGAATAATCTTAACAAACATTATTGCGATATGTCAGGAATGATACTGAAGTCAAATTAAAAGCCTAGCTGCAGCAATTCTTGACACAGAAATGACTGTCAGATTCTTCTGCAAGTCCAAGTATTTGATCAAAACTTTTCTTCGTAAAACTTCGTCATACAACACAGAAGCGGGTCTATTTTTCATGCTCTGACATTCATCTTCTCCTTGCTGTTGACACTCATGATTTAGTTACTAGCACAGACTACATCATAATATGGGCATTTTAGGACCTGTTCAGATCCTCTTTGCTCCACAACTGTGGCTCCCGGAGCGGAAGGAACGATAGCACAATTTCAGGTAGTGGCTCAAACCGGAGCTCCTCGTTTCCTCTACAGCGCGGAGCGGAGTTTTGAGATTTGAGAGGTTCTGAACAGGGTCTTAAATGCCAAAAAAAGTCCCCCTTCCCCTCTTCCACCTTTCAGTTTCATCCTTTCAAGACTTGCAAAAGTAGGAGGTTGAACAGTTTATGCATTGATGACTAGTACAAAAAAGAATCTATGGAATAGTCATTATGTTTACATAATTACTGTTACTTGGACACTGATGAGACAAAAAGGACTACTCACTTCAGTGGCTTATAAACACGGATGCCATCTGTGTGCCTAAGTCTGCTCAATAATGCAAGTAGTTCTTGTTTTATAAGATATATGCAAGGGAACCTTACCAAGTGGCAGTTAAAATGTTGCCACATTCCAAAATTATGTATCTTCATCCAGAAACCCATCCTCATCTTCCAGGTCATCTAGAATAATGTATTTGGCATCCCCACTAAATGAAGGTGAATCAACTCCATCCTCATTTATCTGACCCTTCTTGAATTTCTCATACCTGTCATCAGCCATAAATATTATGAAACCAAGAAAAGATGAACAATGTAGTATGCCACATATCCTTGGTCCATCCACCGCAATATCAAGAAAGTAATCATTTAGAAGATGAATGTGAATTTGAACCTCAACTATTGGCATGGACTAAACAATGGGAAATGTTTTCGTAAATATCTATATCCATGCATGTGTGCACACAAGTATTTATGTTGTGTCAAAGACTGACAATTTGTGGAGCACAGTATGATTCGTTAAATAAACTGTTAGGCAGCACTGTAGAAGATGATGGTCTAGGCAGAACAAAAATGTGGGATCAATACTATTCAACAAGTCAAAACAAATGAATTTTGGGTCCGAATTATTTCAGTATTCATGTCTCCGAGCTAGGCTGTTCTGAATGATAACATGATTAATCCTAAACAAACATCATAAGAGCCATCTAACAATACTTATTTACTTCTGAGATAAATAGGTATTGTAACATTGACCAAATGGCAATGGTTCAGCTTGCCTCAGCTCAGTTGCATCCCCAAGAAGAATATGTAATCTTGTAACAAAGTCTTTAATATCAAGAGTCACTTACTTGTACCAGTTGAATAAGCTAACACCAACCATAGTAGTGGTAAGACCAACCCCTTTCAACCAAGTAAATTCATCATGGAAATAAAATACTGCAACCTGAAAGAACAAGGTAAAATTTCCTTCATAAGGGACATCAACTACTACAAGATTTTGGTTCTGGATCATATGGAATCTAAGAACAATATTCCCTTTTGGGCTATGATATCAAGTGCAGTATCCATCTTCATGCTAGAACCAACACTCTAGCAGAGAAGCATACACAAGAAATGCTGTTGCACTTTTGCATATGACTACTGATAGCTCGCCTCTATTAGTGTATGCCAAAAATGAATTAGCTACTGACGGGAATTTCTTCCTTTGATACTTCTTAATCTTAACTTCTGAACAAACAACAGATCAGTTCCATTTTGTGGTTCAGAATTTAGTTCTTCCTGTTCATGAGTTATCAATTGCCTAATCACTTACCTCGTCCTGATTTTATTTCAAATGAGGTGGCATTCATGTTAATAACAGTGTTCTGATAAATATCAGCTAATATAGAAAGATACTACTTTGGTAGGTATTTGCGGATTTACATTCCGACGCAGATGGCAGATGCAAGTAAATATAAAACAATTGCTCTTTTAGGAAAGAATAGATTTCAAATATTACCAAGATGGTTACAGCTTCCTTTACTACCCCAGCTATCGTCACAGTTATAGCACTTGTTGCTGAAACAAGTATATACTCCGTTAACACCTGCAGTTGATATAATATATCATGACAGTCAATCATCTATGATATTTCTGACAAGTTCATTTTTAATCAAATAAACAATCGTTACCATGAAAAAAGCCAAGCTCCCTCCGATTAGCATAAGTAAGAAACTGCGCATGACGTGCCATGGGTTATCGAAATACGTGTTCTTTCGAAAATCACTCCAAGGATCCAACAGGAGAGATAGTACCATGGTGGCTATGGCCATCACTGGAGTAACATGACTCATCAGGGTGATTGGATCTTTCAGGCCTGCCAAAGGAAGATGGGTTATTGAGCTCATGAACTCCTAGTAGCCAAATCAGGATTGCTAAGTTTACTAAAATAATATTTGCCCCGCATTTATCCAAGCTGTGGACTCTAGATGAAAAGCTGGAGCTAGAGCTTCTAGGAAAAACAGGATGGATCGAGCAGAAACTATAGCTAATACCTATGAAATAGGAGCCCTGTTCCTGATACTTCAGAAGCTTAAGATCAAAATCATAAAGCCCGAACTTCAGATTCGATACCAAATTTAAGTTTCAATTATATCAAGTAATTAAGTTTTTTAACTGCTAGACCATTTGATTATCTCCATGGTTAGAAATGTGCAACGGCTCTAGAAAAGAGAGGATCGAGCTCTCATTCAACGCCTTCAAGGCCCTAACTTTTCAAGTCTATCTTCTCATTCAGGAGATAAAATAAAATTGCAAGAACCAAGCCTATTAGCTGAAGAAAGGAGCTAAACCCAGAGCAAATGCCTTAATTCAATTAAATAGGCAGTTTCATTGATACGCATAAAAGATGCATTCAAACTATTGGGCATTAGAAGTACTGAAGTGCGATAAAAAAAAGGCATTGAAGCGCGCATGTGAAGCAACATACCGTAACTATCTTTCTTGAAATATCAATATCCACATGCACACAAGTAAAACAAACCGTTAGCCACAGGAAGTGTACAAGAAAAAGGAAATAAGGAAAGATGCGAGGGTGGTGATAATTCTCAAGGCATTTGAATAACATTAGTCATTACAGTTGCACGTACTTGCAATAGAATCTGTGTCATGGACCAGCGGAATCCTGACATAACAGCAGCAAGCGTCACAAAAATGAAGCCCCAGAAGTCAAACGCAGTTTCCCTGGCAACTGATGAAAATCATATTGTTAAATCACAAAAGGCAAGTCCCCAAGATGCATTCTTTAGCATACAAAAATGATTACAAACTGGAGGACAATAATTGAGGTGACTTAGAAAAGAAAAGCATTCAACTACAAAACTGGAATGAATATATACATCCACAGATGGTTGCTCGAAAAAATACAACAACCCCAGATCCTTTCTGCAGCAGCTTGAGCTCAGTACAGGATTAAAACTGCCTAGAAGAACAATACTTTCCACCTGGCAAGAGAATCAAGTCGCTAAAATAACTGTGCTAAGCGCTCCGATATGCATAATATCCCAAAACAACTTGGTTGTCCAAGTGTTAAGATAAAATAAAATGATCACCAGTGGTGAGACTAATTTTCAGAACATCCCAGTTCTCCATCAATTGCTAGTATTGGAAACATGTACTGGCTTATCAACTATTTTTACGAGTAGTGTGTTGTTTTTTATATGTTGGGATATTGCACAGTTAGGTGAATTTCGAATGACTTGAAAATAGTGTACTTGGCCACTGGAAAATAATGGAAACCCTACTATACATGATGTGGCTATAAACCAAATTGTAATAATTACAGAGATGGACAACCACAAAAATATAAATAATGCAATCTTAGTAATAAGCTGGCTGATACTGAAGAAACCATTTGCTCAGCAGCTACCATAATAAACCTCTGTCCATTTAAACACGCTGAGGCTACATACCTGTCAACAGAACCCCAATGGAAATGACAACTATGATTCCTAGAAGCTTGATGCTGGGGCTCTCCAACCTGGTAAACCAGAAGGCACATTTTAGAGCCATATAAAATCAAACTCAGTTTGTAGATGTTAGCCCTCTAGGCTCTGGGTTGCAATTGCATAAGAAAAATAAATGGATGTTATAGAATCAAGTGGTGCGGCCATGATTATTCACCATCCAAATTAGTAATCCGTCTATTGTCTAGAGACAAGCTTTTTTAATGCTTTACATTTGATCGACACAGTTTTGGCCATGCATGAACGGTCTAGCAATACCTTTGTACTGCCACCCACCCATAAAATAGATCAGTTGCAGCATTGGGTTCTTCAAATTATCATCTTCAAAAGTAGGAATAATAACATAGAGTAAAGTCATGTTGCTAGTTAATGTGAATTAGTAAAAATGCATACCCTGCTCTGCTAATATGGGTAAATCAACTCCACAACTAACTATCAAGCTGAACAGACAATAATCAATGGAACCAGAATGAGCATCCCAGCTAAAACCGCAGCATGAGAAAGCCATGGTACAGCAGCTATCCAATTACAAGTTTATAACACTCACCGGAATGCAAAAGCGAATAGCAAAAGGAATATTGGCGACGCCGATTTACACTGCAAAAGGTCAAATTTCAGAAATCAAGTTAGCTGAACTCGATTCAGAATGCAATGCAATCGGTACTGTAAGTGGAGTAAATCACTTTTGCGGATGACAGACCATAGTGGCGAACGTGACCGTGATGAACACCAGAGACGCGTTGCTCAGGTTTATGTCGAGCGCGGTTCCCAGAGCGGTTGGGACGACTGCAGAGAGGCAAGGCCAGAAGCATGAGCAACCAGAGACAGAGCCATAGAGCAATTGGAACTAAACCGAGAGATGAATGGTGGAGCAGGTTCAGGATGGGCACCTCTCATGAAGTAATCCTTCCAGCTCATCTCGACGGCGGTGTCGATCCCCTTGGCCTGGAAGAGCAGGATGATCTTGGAGAGCGCGGCCTGCAGCGCGAAGTGCACAGTGTTCATCAGCAGCGGCGCCGGGAACTTGCCCAGCTTGTCCCCCAGCAGCGTCTTATTGTATCTACCCAACAAGAACAAGGAGGCAACCAGATCAAAACCTCCACTGATTTTTTTCCCCCACAGGAGAGATCCAGAGGCGGGAGGAACAGAAGCAGAGGAGAGGAGAGGGGGCAGAGCACTCACAGGGTGAGGCAGGTGCTGAAGGTGTACCAGACGAGGATGTAGAACCCCGTCTTGAGCACGACCGCGGGCGCCAGGGCGGCGCGCTCCGCCCGCTCCAGCGACTCCAGCTTGGCGACGGACTCGCTGGGCCGGAGCCCCAGCCCTCCTGCTCCGACTCCGGTGGCGCCCACGGAGGCCCCCGGCGGGTTCTCGACGTCGAACGCCTTGCGGTCCGGATCCGGGGTGTTTATGCTCCGCTGCCGGAAGTAGCCGGATCGCGGGGACACCACCTCCGCCGCGGTCACCGCGGCCAGCACGTCCGCCTCCGGCATGCCTCCTCCTCCTCTTCCCCCACCCCCTCCTCGAGCGCCAAGAGGGAGACGGAGAGATCCCCTCCTCCTCCTCCTACAACAACAACAACAATAACGAGGAGGATCCCGCCGGCATCGCGCGCGTGGCCGGCCGGGAGGACGGAGCGGGGCGCCGAATGCCAATGCCGCGGCGGGGCGGGGCCGCGGTGGGGATCTGGGAGGGGACGGCGCGGCGCGGTGGCAGGCAGGGGAGTGGGGAGCGCGGTGCGACGGGGGGGGAGGGGGGAGTGGTGGCTGCGGCTGGCCTGCTCACCTGACCTGACCTGACCTGACCTGCTGCCTGCCTGCCGGAGCGACGGTGGATTTGGCGGGTGGCGCGACGCGGGGCGGGCGGCTCGCGGCTCGGGTCGGGTCGGGTCCGGCCGGCCGCTGGAGCGCGCGCGCCCGGTTGGGTTTGTTGCTGCAGCCGAGACGTAAAATGGAAGGGTTTTTTTCCCGTTATATCGAGTGGTGGTGGGCGCGCGGTTTACTCCGACATGGTCGTTTTTCAACGGCATTGCTTTTATTTATCTACAGCAGGCGTACACCGGCAGCAGCATCCTTCCACTCCTTCGCACACATGCCTTTCTGCTGTCGGCGTCAAACAATATGAACTTACTGTCGGCCTCCGCAGCCGTCCGATCTAAGAGTCGCAAATCTCCAGGGCAACATTTTTGCCATGTGTGTGTGACGTCGTGGCAGATCCGACACGCTCTCCTTGGCACCGACTTCACCTGTTTGGTCTCCGCAAACACAAAACCTGAGATCAGAGCCCCACTGTTGAGCACCGACTCGAGCGCCACCGACTATGGGAACAAGTTATGGGGCCTCCTTCCATGGGGGGGAGCAGAGGAAAAGCGATCGAATAGGAAGAGAGTACCATGGCTAGCACATAGCACGGGGCGACCATGGCGCTCTCAAGACATGCAACAAAACATCATGGAAAGAATTAAATAGTTAGAGGAACAAATAAGCTGCTGAGGCAACTGCGGGTAGCAGGTTAGTTGGGTGGAGTGATCTCGCGTGATATGGCGACAAAAGATCTTTCAATGACAAAGATATTGTCATGATAAACAATATATATGGTATGCTTATAACCTTATCTGCAAATGTTCTAGTATTATATTGACAAAGATATTGTACACACATGCCCAAAGACATGTGTGTACTACATCCTTCATGGTGGTTGTGCTTCATAGCAAATGCGCCTTTCATGTTCACCAAGATTGTTTGGTCAACTATGGCAACTAGCTCCCATCCAAAACACATGACCCGTATGTGTTCATCTTTAAAGTGATAATAACTAGCTTCTAGTTGCAGTGGAATGATCCGCATTCCTTTGCACATAACCTTGTGCTTCTTTTTTTTTCTGAGAATCAACAGCTTTATATAAATCAAATAGCGAGATTATACTCCTTTCTTACACAAGCGTAAGGAAGGCCAGGATATAATTAATCCATACTGAAACAGAGGTGTGCTAATTCATTCGCTTCTCTTCCTGCAAATACCAAGCAAAATTCCTCAAAATTCCTGCAAAGCTCTCGAATTTCATTCATAGTGGTAGCAATCTCCGAGCGATCAGCGGTTGGAGAATTCCACTGGTTCACCATAAGTTGTGTCAGTTTCAATTACAACCTTCCTATAGCCCAAATCGCTAGCTGGACCCATCACGGGCAGCAAATACCTCCATCACGAACGTCAAGAGTACAACCTCATACCACAGGGCCCATACCCTTGTGCTTCTTTACATGTGTTATACCTCGCTCTGGTTTCCACTACAAAGCCCAATGTTGACCGATATATGCTCATTTGGATTTATGGTACACTCAATTAAAAGTTTAAAATCGAGGCGACAAATGACTCTTCTTCTTGCGACATACAAGTCCTATTGTTAGCCAACATCCATGTACAAGCAACGATTCATTCTTAAAAGGTGTTGTTTTACGTGTTGATATATCGCCCACTGGCATGGTGATAGATAGGACTTGAATATACTATGTGGATGGGCTCCCATATTATTCTCTTTTTTGACTGGTTCATTTGACATTATTAATAATTTACACAGTTAAGTCGACGCAAAGATTGGAGCTTTATCCTCCTTTACGAAAACAGAGGGAGGGGACAATGGGGAGAGGAAGAGAGAAGTGGCGTTATAAGATGGATTGAGCCTTAATGGGTCTGTGTGTTTGGTTATGGGCCTCGTATGTCAAATACATGACATGTCAGAATATGAAGGTTAAGCGTGTTTTAGGGTACATATAAACTGTACTAGAGGTTGATGTGCACTTTGTCACCTCGTCCTTCAGTCATGAGTTAAGCCTCTTTTTCTTAACGTGGTCTATTATGGTCAGTTGTTTTATTGTGTGTATTCACCCTTTGCTGGCTTTGTTCTTATCCGATGAAGGCGGTATCTTGTGTGTGAGGTGGAGTGAGTTGTTATGCGCGTGTTTGTAATGTTTTTACCTGCAACACGGAAATCAACATATATGTGGGTTCCACGTTCACCTAGGGGTAGACCCCATACAAAACACACGACAACGATTCACTCCATTATAGGTGGATCCACCTACGACCCTGAAAGCCCCGACACAGTTGGAGATGATTGCTAGAAACCTTAGTATTTTGGTATACAAATAAGTTTTGGGGGTCAAAGCAACAGTCAAAAAGTTCAATGACAATTTCCTCAAAAAAAGGCTAGCCACTAAACCGTTGACACATCTACTATATCTAAGTATGAGACATGACTGTTTTTCATGCAAACACATCTACAATGTGAACTTACTGATACTTTAGCTCGGTAAACACAAAACCTGACGTCCGAGCACCGCTGTCGACCACCGACACGAGCGCCACCGACTATGGGAACAAGTTATGGGGCCTCCTTCCATGGGGGGAAAGCAGAGGAAAAGCGATCGAATAGGAACAAAGTACCATGGCTAGCACATAGCACGGCGCGACCATGGCACTCTCAAGACATGCAACAAAACATCATGGAAAGAATTAAATAGTTAGGGGAACAAATAAGCTGCGGAGGCAACTGCGGGTAGCATGTTAGTTGGGTGGAGTGATCTTGCGTGATCTGGGGATCAAATATCCTTCAACGATTGATGGGTCCGCCTCCTGAATAGGATGACAAAGATGTTTTCATAATAGACAATATGTGTGGTATGCTTATAATCTTACTTGCAAATTTTCGAGAATTATATTGATTGGTGCATGAAGTATAATTAATTTGTTGTGGCATAATGGTTTGCTCATGCATGCCCATGGACATGTGTGTACTACATCCTTTATGGTGGTTGTGCTTCCTATCAAATGCGCCTTACATGTTCACCAAGATTGTTTGGTCAACTATGGCAACTAGCTCCCATCAAAATCACATGACCCCTATTTTTTATCTTAAAGGTGATAATAGCTAGCTTCTAGTTGCAATGGAATGGTCCACATTCCTTTGCACATAACCTTGTGCTTCTTTACATGTGTTGTACTTCGCTCTGGTTACCACTACAAGGCCCAATGTTGACTGATATATGTTCATGTGGATTTGTGATACATTCCACTACAAAGATCAAAATCGAGGTGACAAATGGCTCTTCTTCTTGAGACATACAAGTCCTGTTGTTAGCCAACATCCATGTGCAAGCAGCGGTTTATTCTTAAAAGGTGTTGTTTTATGTGTTGATATATCGCCTGCTGGCATGGTGATAGATAGGACTTGAATATACTATGTGGATAGGCTCCCATATTTTTCTCTTTTTTTGTCTGATACATTTGACATTATTAATAATTTACACAGTTAAGTTGACGCAAAGATTGGAGCTTTATCCTCCTTTACGGAAACAGGGGGAGGGGCAATGGTGAGAGGAAGAGAGAAGGGGAGTTATAAGATGGATTGAGCCTTAATGGGTCTGTGTGTTTGGTTATGGGCCTCGTATGTCAAATACATGACATGTCAACAAAATATGAAGGTTAAGCGTATTTTAGAGTACATATAAACTGTACTAGAGGTTGACCTGCACTTTGTCGCCTCATCCTTCAGTCATGAGTTAAGCCTCTCTTTTTTAACGTGTTCTATTATGGTCGGTTGCTTTATTGTGTGTATTCACCCATTGTTGGCTTTGTTCCTATCCGATGAAGGTGGTATCTTGTGTGAGAGGTGGAGTGAGTTGTTATGCGTGTGGTTGTAATGTTTTTACCCGCAACACAGAAATCAACATATATATGGGTTCCACGTTCACGGGGTAGACCCCATACAAAACACATGACAGCGATTCACTCCATTATAGGTGGATCCACTACGACCCTGAAAGCCCCGACACAGTTGGAGATGATTGCTAGAAACCTTAGTATTTTGGTATACAAATAAGTTTTGGGGATCAAAGCAACAGTCAAAAAGTTCAATGACAATTTCCTCAAAAAAAGGCTAGCCACTAAACCGTTGACACATCTACTATATCTAAGTATGAGACATGACTGTTTTTCATGCAAGTTCAATTGACTTCTTTTATTTCATATGGTGGTAAAAAGAAATTAACTGCTCCCAAGAAAGCAGATAGTAGAGGTCTTTCTCGTGCTTTCTGCTTGATACATCTCGTAAATAAAGGTTGTGCTTGATCATAACTGAAATCACAGTAGCAGCGGTGCAGCCACGTTGGTTCTTTTTTTTTGTTTGAGACAATCTCACGAAACTTTAATTTAACTCATCACAATGTTTTTTTAGAACAAAGGCTCAAAGAGAGCACGGCTTTGAATTAACAAAGCCATCAACCGGCCAGGGATTACACAAGACCATCGTTACAACCACTTAGCAACTGCGAACAACCGCTAAACAAGAACAGAAAAGAAAAAAAAAGCAGATGCATAGTGTTGCTCACTACAAAATAAACCGCATCCGTGACATTTTGGGCCGAACAAAAAAAAAATATGTCATACTTATGACACTTCTATAACGATAATTGTGAAAAACCCCGGTATCATCATAGATGTGGTGGGCTCCTATTTCTATGACAAAAAATCATGACAGAAAATGGGCTTTTCGTCCTGGGCGGGCCGGATTCGCAGCTGCATGACATTCTTTGGGCCGTCCATGACGGAAAATACCGTGGTAGAAGCGAGGGCGAGGAAAATATCGGGGTGTTCCCGGTTATGGTGGGTGGTCGGGGCCGAGCGATGCACGGAGGTTTGCGTGTTTCTCTCATACACGCACGCGCGTGGGTGCGAGGCGTTAGGCTCTAAATGAACCCGAGCAAGGCGTTCGCCTACTGAACCCGAGCGATTACACTGCAGGCTACGCGTTACTGAACCCGAGCGATCAATCAATGGCTGTTAACTAAACCCGATCAAGCGATTCCTTCGCTACTGCTGCTAACTGAAGCCGATCGATGCTGCCTCTGGATGAACAGCGAGCGTTGCAGGGGGGTTTGGATGAACAGTTCCCAGTGGGGGTGGATGAACAGGACCCCGTGGTGTTTCCTCTGGATAAACAGGACCCCGATCGATGGAGCCGGTTGGGGCTGGATGAACAGGACGACCCCGTGGAGGGTGATAACCCACAAGTGTAGGGGATCGCAACAGCTTTCGAGGGTAAAGTATTCAACCCAAATTTATTGATTCGATACAAGGGGAGCCAAAGAATATTCTTAAGTATTAGCAGTTGAGTTATCAATTCAACCACACCTGGATAACTTAATATCTACAACAAAGTATTTAGTAGCAAAGTGGTATGATAATAAAGGTAACAGTGGCAAAAGTAAAGATAATAGTTTTGTAGTAATTGTAACAGTAGCAACGGAAAAGTAAATAAGCAAAGCACAAGATGTGAAAAGCTCGTAGGCATTGGATCAGTGATGGATAATTATGTCGGATGCAATTCCTCATGTAATAGGTATAAGATAGGGTGACACAGAACTAGCTCCAATTCATCAATGTAATGTAGGCATGTATTCCAAATATAGTCATACGTGCTTATGGAAAATAACTTGCATGACATTTTTTGTCCTAACCTCCCGTGGCAGCGGGGTCCTAGCGGAAACTAAGGGATATTAAGGCCTCCTTTTAATAGAGAACCGGACCAAAGCATTAACACATAATGAATACATGAACTCCTCAAACTACGGTCATCACATAGAAGTACCCCGATTATTGTCACTTCAGGGTTGTCGGATCATAACACATAATAGGTGACTATAGACTTGCAAGATAGGATCAAGAACACACATATATTCATGAAAACATAATAGGTTTAGATCTGAAATCATGGCACTCGGGCTCTAGTGACAAGCATGAAGCATAGCAAAGTCATAGCAACATCAATCTCAGAACATAGTGGATACTAGGGATTAAACCCTAACAAAACTAACTTGATTACATGGTAAATCTCATCCAACCCATCACCGTCCAGCAAGCCTACGATAGAATTACTCACGCACGGCGGTGAGCATCATGAAATTGGTGATGGAGGATGGTTGATGATGACGACGGTGACGAATCCCCCTCTCCGGAGCCCCGAACGGACTCCAGATCAGTCCTCCCGAGAGAGATTAGGGCTTGGCGGCGGCTCCGTATCGTAAAACGCGATGAAACTGAAAGAAATATGCCCTAGAGGCAATAATAAAGTTATTATTTATTTCCTCATATCATGATAAATATTTATTATTCATGCTAGAATTGTATTAACCGGAAACATGATACATGTGTGAATACATAGACGAACATATAGTCACTAGTATGCCTCTACTTGACTAGCTCATTAATCAAAGATGGTTATGTTTCCTAACCATAGACATGTGTTGTCATTTGATTAATGGGATCACATCATTAGAAGAATGATGTGATTGACATGACCCATTCCGTTAGCCTAGCACTTGATCGTTTAGTATATTGCTATTGCTTTCTTCATGACTTATACAAAGTTCCTGCAACTATGAGATTGTGCAACTCCCGTTTACCGGAGGAACACTTTGTGTGCTACCAAACGTCACAACGTAACTGGGTGATTATAAAGGTGCTCTATAGGTGTCTCCGAAGGTACATGTTGGGTTGGCATAATTCGAGATTAGGTTTTGTCACTCTGATTGTCGGAGAGGTATCTCTGGGCTCTCTCGGTAATACTCATCACCTAAGCCTTGCAAGCATTGTAACTAATGAGTTAGTTATAAGATGATGTATTACAGAACGAGTAAAGAGACTTGCCGCTAACGATATTGAACTAGGTATTGGATACCGGCGATCAAATCTCGGGCAAGTAACATACCGATGACAAAGGGAACAACGTATGTTGTTATGCGGTTTGACCGATAAAGATCTTCGTAGAATATGTAGGAACCAATATGGACATCCAGGTCCCGCTATTGGTTATTGACCGAGAATGGTTCTAGGTCATGTCTACATAGTTCTCGAACCCGTAGGGTCCGCACGCTTAACGTTACGATGATAGTTTTATTATGAGTTTATAAGTTTTGATGTACCGAAGTTCTTTTGGAGTCCCGGATGTGATCACGGACATGACGACGAGTCTCGAAATGGTCGAGACATAAAGATTGATATATTGGACGACTATATTCGGACACCGGAAGTGTTCCGGGTGATTTCGGAGAAAACCGGAGTGCCGGAGGGGTTACCGGAACCCCCCGGGGAAGTATTGGGCCTTAGTGAGCTTGAGGGGAGAGAGAGGGCAGCAACCCAGGAGGTGGCGCGCCCCCTCCCATGGGGAGTCCGAATTGGACTAGGGGAGGGGGGTGCGGCCCCTCTTTCCCTCTCCCTCTCCCCCTCCTTCCTTCCCCCTTCCTCCTTCCTAGTTGGACTAGGAAAGGGGAGTCCTACTCCCACTAGGAGGAGGACTCCCCCCTCCTTGGCGCGCCCCAAGGGCTGGCTGGCCTCCCCCCTTGCTCCTTTATATACGGGGGCGGGGGGCACCCCATAGACACACAAGTTGATCTACGGATCGTTCCTTAGCCGTGTGCGGTGCCCCCTTCCACCATATTCCACCTCGGTCATATCGTCGTGAAGCTTAGGCGAAGCTCTGCGCCGGTAGAACATCAACATCGTCACCACGCCGTCGTGCTGACGGAACTCATCTCCGGAGCTCGGCTGGATCGGAGGCCGGAGATCATCATCAAGTTGAACGTGTGCTGAACTCGGAGGCCCCGTACGTTCGGAGCTAGGATCGGTCAGATCGTGAAGACGTATGACTACATCAACCGCGTTGTCATAACGCTTCCGCTTTCGGTCTATGAGGGTACGTGGACATACACTCTCCCCTCTCGTTGCTATGCCATCACCATGATCTTGCATGTGCGTAGGAAAATTTTGAAATTACTACGTTACCCAACAGTGGTATCCGAGCCTAGGTTTTATGCGTTGATGTTATATGCACGAGTAGAACACAAGTGAGTTGTGGGCGATACAAGTCATACTGCTTACCAGCATGTCATACTTTGGTTCGGCGGTATTGTGAGATGAAGCGGCCCGGACCGACATTACGCGTACGCTTATGCGAGACTGGTTTCACCGTTACGAGCACTCGTGCTTAAAGGTGACTGGCGGGTGTCTGTCTCTCTCACTTTAGCTGAATCGAGTGTGGCTACGCCCGGTCCTTGCGAAGGTTAAAACAACACCAACTTGACAAACTATCATTGTGGTTTTGATGCGTAGGTAAGAACGGTTCTTGCTCAGCTTGTAGCAGCCACGTAAAACTTGCAACAACAAAGTAGAGGACGTCTAACTTGTTTTTGCAGGGCATGTTGTGATGTGATATGGCCAAGACGTGATGCTATATTTTATTGTATGAGATGATCATGTTTTGTAACCGAAGTTATTGGCAACTGGCAGGAGCCATATGGTTGTCGCTTTATTGTATGAAATGCAAACGCCCTGTAATTGCTTTACTTTATCACTAAGTGGTAGCGATAGTCATAGAAGAAATAGATGGCGTAAACGACAACGATGCTACGATGGAGATCAAGGTGTCGCGCCGATGACGATGGTGATCACGACGGTGCTTCGAAGATGGAGATCACAAGCACAAGATGATGATGGCCATATCATATCACTTATATTGATTGCATGTGATGTTTATCCTTTATGCATCTTATCTTGCTTTGATTGACGATAGCATTTTAAGATGATCTCTCACTAAAAATTATCAAAAAGTGTTCTCCCTGAGTATGCACCGTTGCCAAAGTTCGTCGTGCCCAGACACCACGTGATGATCGGGTGTGATAAGCTCTACGTCCATCTACAACGGGTGCAAGCCAGTTTTTGCACATGTAGAATACTCAGGTTAAACTTGACGAGCCTAGCATATGCAGATATGGCCTCCGAACACGGAGACCGAAAGGTCAAGTGTGAATCATATAGTAGATATGATCAACATAGTGATGTTCACCATTGAAAGCTACTCCATCTCACGTGATGATCGGTTATGGTTTAGTTGATTTGGATCACGTAATCACTTAGATGACTAGAGAGATGTCTGTCTAAGTGGGAGTTCTTAAGTAATATGATTAATTGAACTTAAATTTATCATGAACTTAGTACCTGATAGTATCTTGCTTGTCTATGTTTGTTTGTAGATAGATGGCTCGTGCTGTTGTTCCGTTGAATTTTAATGCGTTCCTTGAGAAAGCAAAGTTGAAAGATGATGGTAGCAATTACACGGACTGGGTCCGTAACCTGGGGATTATCCTCATTGCTGCACAGAAAAGTTACGTCCTGGAAGCACCGCTGGGTGCCAGGCCTGCTGCTGATGCAACTGACGATGTTAAGAACGTCTGGCAGAGCAAAGCTGATGACTACTCGATAGTTCAGTGTGCCATGCTTTACGGCTTAGAACCGGGTCTTCAACGACGTTTTGAACGTCATGGAGCATATGAGATGTTCCAGGAGTTGAAGTTAATATTTCAAGCAAATGCCCGGATTGAGAGATATGAAGTCTCCAATAAGTTCTATAGCTGCAAGATGGAGGAGAATAGTTCTGTCAGTGAACACATACTCAAAATGTCTGGGTATAATAATCACTTGATTCAACTGGGAGTTAATCTTCCTGATGATAGTGTCATTAACAGAATTCTTCAATCACTGCCACCAAGCTACAAGAGCTTTGTGATGAACTATAATATGCAAGGGATGAACAAGACTATTCCCGAGCTCTTCGCAATGCTAAAAGCCACGGAGGTAGAAATCAAAAAGGAGCATCAAGTGTTGATGGTTAACAAGACCACCAGTTGCAAGAAAAAGGGCAAAGGGAAGAAGAAGGGGAACTTCAAAAAGAACAGCAAGAAGGTTGCTGCTCAAGAGAAGAAACCCAAGTCTGGACCTAAGCCTGAAACTGAGTGCTTCTATTGCAAGCAGACTGGACACTGGAAGCGGAACTGCCCCAAGTATTTGGCGGATAAGAAGGATGGCAAAGTAAACAAAGGTATATGTGATATACATGTTATTGATGTGTACCTAACTAGAGCTCGTAGTAGCACCTGGGTATTTGATACTGGTTCTGTTGCTAATATTTGCAACTCGAAACAGGGACTACGGAATAAGCGAGCACTGGCCAAGGACGAGGTGACGATGCGCGTGGGAAACGGTTCCAAAGTCGATGTGATCGCGGTCGGCACGCTACCTCTACATCTACCATCGGGATTATTTTTAGACCTAAATAATTGTTATTTGGTGCCAGCGTTGAGCATGAACATTATATCTGGATCTTGTTTGATGCGAGACGGTTATTCATTTAAATCAGAGAATAATGGTTGTTCTATTTATATGAGTAATATCTTTTATGGTCATGCACCCTTGAAGAGTGGTCTATTTTTATTGAATCTCGATAGTAGTGATACACATATTCGTAGTGTTGAAACCAAAAGATGCAGAGTTGATAACGATAGTGCAATTTATTTGTGGCACTGCCGTTTAGGTCATATCGGTATAAAACGCATGAAGAAACTCCATACTGATGGGCTTTTGGAATCACTTGATTATGAATCACTTGGTACTTGCGAACCGTGCCTCATGGGCAAGATGACTAAAACGTCGTTCTCCAGAACTATGGAGCGAGCAACTGATTTGTTGGAAATCATACATACTGATGTTTGTGGTCCAATGAATGTTGAGGCTCGCGGCGGGTATCATTATTTTCTCACCTTCACAGATGATTTGAGCAGATATGGGTATATCTACTTGATGAAACACAAGTCTGAAACATTTGAAAAGTTCAAAGAATTTCAGAGTGAAGTAGAAAATCATCGTAACAAGAAAATAAAGTTTCTACGATCTGATCATGGAGGTGAATATTTAAGTTACGAGTTTGGCCTACACTTGAAACAATGTGGAATAGTTTCGCAACTCACGCCACCTGGAACACCACAACGAAATGGTGTGTCCGAACGTCGTAATCGTACTTTACTTGATATGGTGCGATCTATGATGTCTCTTACTGATTTACCACTATCGTTTTAGGGTTATGCTTTAGAGACGGCCGCATTCACGTTAAATAGGGCACCATCAAAATCCGTTGACACGACGCCTTATGAACTGTGGTTTGGCAAGAAACCAAAGTTGTCGTTTCTTAAAGTTTGGGGTTGCGATGCTTATGTGAAGAAACTTCAACCAGATAAGCTCGAACCCAAATCGGAGAAATGTGTCTTCATAGGATACCCAAAAGAGACTGTTGGGTACACCTTCTATCACAGATCCGAAGGCAAGACTTTCGTTGCTAAGAATGGATCCTTTCTAGAGAAGGAGTTTCTCTCGAAAGAAGTGAGTGGGAGGAAAGTGGAACTTGATGAGATAACTGTATCTACTCCCTTATTGGAAAGTAGTTCATCACAAGAACCGGTTCCTGTGACAACTACACCAATTAGTGAGGAAGCTAATGATAATGATCATGAAACTTCGGATCAAGTTTCTACTGAACCTCGTATGTCTACCAGAGTAAGATCCGCACCAGAGTGGTACGGTAATCCTATTCTGAAAGTCATGTTACTTGACCATGATGAACCTACGAACTATGAGGAAGCGATGATGAGCCCAGATTCCGCAGAATGGCTTGAGGCCATGAAATCTGAGATAGGATCCATGTATGAAAACAAAGTATGGACTTTGGTTGACTTGCCCGATGATCGGCAAGCAATTGAGAATAAATGGATCTTTAAGAAGAAGACTGACGCTGATGGTAATGTAACTGTCTATAAAGCTCGACTTGTTGCGAAAGGTTTTCGACAAGTTCAAGGGGTTGACTATGATGAGACTTTCTCACCCGTAGCGATGCTTAAGTCTGTCCAAATCATGTTAGCCATTGCTGCATTTCATGATTATGAAATTTGGCAAATGGATGTCAAGACTGCATTCTTGAATGGATTTCTAGAAGAAGAGTTGTATATGATGCAGCCAGAAGGTTTTGTTGATCCAAAAGGTGCTAACAAAGTGTGCAAGCTCCAGCGGTCCATTTATGGACTGGTGCAAGCATCTCGGAGTTGGAATAAACGTTTTGATAGTGTGATCAAAGCATATGGTTTTATTCAGACTTTTGGAGAAGCCTATATTTACAAGAAAGTGAGTGGGAGCTCTGTAGCATTTCTGATTTTATATGTAGATGACATATTATTAATTGGAAATGATATAGAATTTCTGGATAGCATAAAGGGATACTTGAATAAAAGTTTTTCAATGAAAGACCTCGGTGAAGCTGCTTACATACTGGGCATCAAGATCTATAGAGATAGATCAAGACGCTTAATAGGACTTTCACAAAGCACATACCTTGACAAAATTTTGAAAAAGTTCAAAATGGATCAGGCAAAGAAAGGATTCTTGCCTGTGCTACAAGGTGTGAAGTTGAGTCAGACTCAATGCCCGACCACAGCAGAAGATAGAGAGAAAATGAAAAATGTTCCCTATGCTTCAGCCATAGGCTCTATCATGTATGCAATGATGTGTACCAGACCTAACGTATGCTTAGCAATAAGCTTGGCAGGAAGGTACCAAAGTAATCCAGGAGTGGATCACTGGACAGCGGTCAAGAACATCTTGAAATACCTGAAAAGTACTAAGGATATGTTTCTCGTATATGGAGGTGACAAAGAGCTAGTCGTAAATGGTTACGTCGATGCAAGCTTTGACACTGATCCGGATGATTCTAAATCGCAAACCGGATACGTGTTTTTATTAAACGGTGGAGCTGTAAGTTGGTGCAGTTCTAAACAAAGCGTCGTGGCGGGATCTACATGTGAAGCGGAGTACATAGCTGCTTCGGAAGCAGCAAATGAAGGAGTCTGGATGAAAGAGTTCATTTCCGATCTAGGTATCATACCTAGTGCATCGGGACCAATGAAGATCTTCTGTAACAATACTGGTGCAATTGCCTTGGCAAAGGAATCCAGATTTCACAAGAGGACCAAGCACATCAAGAGACACTTCAATTCCATTCGGGACCAAGTCCAAGTGGGAGACATAGAGATTTGCAAGATACATACGGATCTGAATGTTGCAGATCCGTTGACTAAGCCTCTCTCACGAGAAAAACATGATCAGCACCAAGACTCCATGGGTGTTAGAATCATTACTATGTAATCTAGATTATTGACTCTAGTGCAAGTGGGAGACTGAAGGAAATATGCCCTAGAGGCAATAATAAAGTTATTATTTATTTCCTCATATCATGATAAATATTTATTATTCATGCTAGAATTGTATTAACCGGAAACATGATACATGTGTGAATACATAGATGAACATATAGTCACTAGTATGCCTCTACTTGACTAGCTCATTAATCAAAGATGGTTATGTTTCCTAACCATAGACATGTGTTGTCATTTGATTAATGGGATCACATCATTAGAAGAATGATGTGATTGACATGACCCATTCCGTTAGCCTAGCACTTGATCGTTTAGTATATTGCTATTGCTTTCTTCATGACTTATACAAAGTTCCTGCAACTATGAGATTGTGCAACTCCCGTTTACCGGAGGAACACTTTGTGTGCTACCAAACGTCACAACGTAACTGGGTGATTATAAAGGTGCTCTATAGGTGTCTCCGAAGGTACATGTTGGGTTGGCATAATTCGAGATTAGGTTTTGTCACTCTGATTGTCGGAGAGGTATCTCTGGGCCCTCTCGGTAATACTCATCACCTAAGCCTTGCAAGCATTGTAACTAATGAGTTAGTTATAAGATGACGTATTACAGAACGAGTAAAGAGACTTGCCGCTAACGAGATTGAACTAGGTATTGGATACCGACAATCAAATCTCGGGCAAGTAACATACCGATGACAAAGGGAACAACGTATGTTGTTATGCGGTTTGACCGATAAAGATCTTCGTAGAATATGTAGGAACCAATATGGACATCCAGGTCCCACTATTGGTTATTGACCGAGAATGGTTCTAGGTCATGTCTACATAGTTCTCGAACCCATAGGGTCCGCACGCTTAACGTTACGATGACAGTTTTATTATGAGTTTATAAGTTTTGATGTACCGAAGTTTTTTCGGAGTCCCGGATGTGATCACGGACATGATGAGGAGTCTCGAAATGGTCGAGACATAAAGATTGATATATTGGACGACTATATTCGGACACCGGAAGTGTTCCGGGTGATTTCGAAGAAAACCGGAGTGCCGGAGGGGTTACCGGAACCCCCCGGGGAAGTAGTGGGCCTTAGTGGGCTTGAGGGGAGAGAGAGGGCAGCAGCCCAGGAGGTGGCGCGCCCCCTCCCATGGGGAGTCCGAATTGGACTAGGGGAGGGGGGCGCGGCCCCTCTTTCCCTCTCCCTCTCCCCCTCCTTCCTTCCCCCTTCCTCCTTCCTAGTTGGACTACGAAAGGGGAGTCCTACTCCCACTAGGAGGAGGACTCCCCCCTCCTTGGCGCGCCCCATGGGCCAGCCGGCCTTCCCCCTTGCTCCTTTATATACGGGGGCGGGGGCACCCCATAGACACATAAGTTGATCTACGGATCGTTCCTTAGCCGTGTGCGGTGCCCCCTTCCACCATATTCCACCTCGGTCATATCGTCGCGAAGCTTAGGCGAAGCTCTGCGCCGGTAGAACATCAATATCATCACCACGCCGTCGTGCTGACGGAACTCATCTCCGGAGCTCGGCTGGATCGGAGGCCGGAGATCGTCATCGAGCTGAACGTGTGCTGAACTCGGAGGCCCCGTACGTTCGGAGCTAGGATCGGTCAGATCATGAAGAAGTACGACTACATCAACCACGTTGTCATAACACTTCCGCTTTCGGTCTACGACGGTACGTGGACATACACTCTCCCCTCTCGTTGCTATGCCATCACCATGATCTTGCGTGTGCGTAGGAAAATTTTGAAATTACTACGTTACCCAACAGAAACTTCCTCTCTGATTTTTTTTCTCCACGAGATGGAATATAAAGAGTTGGAGTTGAGGTCGGTGGAGCTCCAGGGGGGCCACGAGACAGGGGGGCGCGCCCAGAGGGGGTGGGCGCGCCCCCCACCCTCGTGGACAGGGTGTGGCCCCCCTGGTCTTGATTCTTTCGCCAGTATTTTTTATATTTTCCAAAACTTGTCTCCGTGGATTTGCATGTCATTCCGAGAACTTTTATTTTCTACACATAAAACAACATCATGGCAGTTCTACTGAAAACAGCGTCAGTCCCGGTTAGTTTTATTCAAATCATGCAAGTTAGAGTCCAAAACAGGGGCAAAAGTGTTTGGAAAAGTAGATATGTTGGAGACGTATCAGAGGGTTGGATGAACAGTAGACGGTGGAGGGGTGGATGAACAGTAGCCCGTGGAGGGGTGGTTGAATAGGAGCCCATGGAGAGGGCTGGTTAAACAGTAGGTGGAGTAGCGCACGGTGGAGGCTGGATGAACAGGAGCCCGTGGATGAACAGTCGCAGGTGGGGGCTGGAGGAGGTCGACGGTGGATGAACAGTAGCCTGTGGAGGCTGGAGGAGGTCGACGGTGGAGATGAACAGTATCCCGTGGAATCCCGTTTTGCGGTACGCCACACCCCTCCCGATGAACAGGACCTCTATTTTGATGTAGCGCCCCAACACATGTCCATTTCGTCCATTTTGCGGTACGCCACACCCCTCCCGATCAACAGGACCCCATTTCGATCGTAGGAGGTCCAACACAAGTTCGTTTCCTCCGTTTTGCGGTACGCCAGACCCCCCCCGATGAACAGGATCCTGTTTTGAATGTGGCCAGTCGAACACAAGGTCGTTTCCTCCGTTTTGCGGTATGTCAGGCCTCGTTTTCATCGGCTGTTCCGTCCAAGCCCTCCCGATGAACATGACGGCGCATTTCGTTCCGACCCAGCCGGTTGGCTCCCCATGAACACGACGACCACGCTGTTTCTCCGTTCCGACCCAGCCATGTACACAAGCCCTGGCCATACGTATGC
>NC_041393.1:5665358-5706119 GCF_002162155.2 Triticum dicoccoides | reverse complement strand
ATGTACGTATGTGGCCGTATTTTCTTTCTTGCACCCTGGCCGATGTACGTATGTGTACATGCTACGTGCGCGCCTTTACTACGGCACGTGTGTGCCTCTATATCGACCAGTATGTACATACACGTTCGCGACCAGAATGACAACGCTACGTATGCTTCGACCAGGTGGGTCCCGACTGTCAGGCACTTCCTTGTGTGCAAAGATGTAGCTGGTGGGTCCCAGCAGTCAGGGGGCGAATCATTTTTTTTCCCGTAATATGGACGCACTTCCTTGCATGCGAAGATGTAGCTGGTAGGTCCCAGCAGTCAGGGGGGGAAGTTTTTTTTGCGAAATACGGTAGCCCGTCCGGTGGGTCCCTGCTGTCATGTGGAGGAATAATTATTTTGCGCTTAATAAGGAGGCACTTCCTTGCGGTCACCGTGGACCCAGCTGTCAGCCTCTCCACGTACAGTACTCTTCCGATGGAAGTCATTCATTGACCACGTTGACCACGCCGCGCCGAGAGCACCAGGGAGGTGGACGACGGCGAGGCCTAGGAAGGGGACGATGACGCGGAGCCGGGGAAGATGCGGCAGTGGAAGCCCGTGTGGAGAGGAGTATGAGGGTTCACTGGTTCGGCTGCGGTGTGAGGTTGCCGTCGCCGCAGGGCCTGGCCAGCGGTGGGAGTAGTAGGGGGCGGTGAGGCCTCCGCGGCAGCACAGCCGGCTACGGGAGGCAGGAGCAGGTGGCATGACCGGCGCTGCTTTGGGCGGCTGGAGCAAGAAGACCAGAGGTTGAAGAAGCACTACGGTCGTTGGATGGACATCGTACGGTCACTAGAGCTAGAATCGTTTATATATTGACTAAGTTGACAAAGCACTCCATCCCCATCAACTTAGTAGGCCCACAAGTCAGCCTCCCACTATGGTGGGTCCCATCTGGCAGGGGGTATTCATTTTTTGTGCGCAATAAGAAGGCACTTCCTTGCGTGCGAAGATATAGTTGGTGGGTCCGACCTGTCAGCGAAGGGAATTTTTTTTCGCGAAATACAGAGGCCCTTTCGGCGGGTCCTAGATGTCAGGTGGATGAATCATTATTTTGCGCGTAATAAGGAGGCATTTCCTTGTGTGCGGCTGTGGACGAAGCTGTCAGCCTTTCCACGTACAATCCACTTTTGATGGATGTCGTTCGTTGACCACGCCACGCCGAGAGCACCAGGGCGATAGACGATGGAGAGGCCTACGAAGAGAACAACACAGAGCCGGGGAAGACACGACAGTGGCTGTCCGCGCGGTAGATAGTATGAGGGTTGACTGGTTCGGCTGCCGTCGCCGGAAAATAACAGGAGGTGTGGGTGAGTAGAGGGATAGACAGGCCAGGGATGTGAGTATGATGGGGCCATGAGGCCTGCCTGGCAACACAGCCGACCACGGGAGGTGGGAGCAGGCGGTTCCGACGGTGCTGGTTTGGGCGGCTGGGGCAGGAAGATCACAGACTGAAGAAGCACGATTGCCGTTAGATTGACATCTAACGGTTTGACGTTGGTAGAGTCGATTGTTGACTAAATTTCTTTTTTGAGAAATCTTATGTACGCATGAACTTAGTAGGCCCACAAGTCAGCCTTCAAATATGTGGCAGACAACATAGAGCCCATTTGCTATTTTTTAATAATTTGCAGCCCATTTGCTAATTTTTAAATAATTTATTACAGCCCATTTTCTGCCAGGACCACGGTCAAAAAATTCAACCTTATTTTGCATATTTCGGTGGAGTTCGAACTGTTGTAATCCCGAAATGATAATTTTTTAAAAAAACTTATTGATTTGCCAAAAAAAACTTTTTGTTTTTGTAAACAAATAAGACGTGGGACAATTGAGTTGGTTTAAGGGAAACCAGTGGTAAAACAAATCAGTGATGGGAGGGAAAACAACAACAACAATAAGGATGTAAATATGAAAAGGGAATTTTATGTATTTTCAATATAATGATACGTGTATATGAACTAGTAAAACTATAGGTAGAGATTAGAAAACGGATGTAGGACATACGTTTCAAGAGGAAAATAGAACTGGGCTGTGTGTTTGATTCAGTAAAAAAACTGCCTACGGATGTTGTAATACAAAATATAACTAACGCTGGCGGGCCAGAGGCCAGTAGATACCTGCTGGATCTTTGTGCCCCGTTGTCGTCATGGGCTGGGCCAGTTAAAAACAAAACCAAGCCTGGGCAGTCTACAACCCAGTTGAAACTTGCTCGACCTGTAAAAACAATATACGTGCTCAATAAACGAGAGAATTCTACAAGTACAGACTGATAACTGGGATGTAGCAGGGATATTGTTTTTTCATCATGATAATGAGTGCATGCACTTGTTTCGAAAAATTTGGAGAACTGGGAATTCGAACGGCAGGCGCTTATGCTACCCATCAAATAAAAATCAGGTGCCTGAAAATTCGTTTCGAAACAAATGATTCAGCTTTTTATCCGCGTCGACCCTCGGCATGATGGTTGGAAGCAAATGCAAGTTCATACCAAAAGATCGTTAACAACAATAACAACTTGCGGACGACAAGGTAGTACAAGTACCAATACCAAACTAACTTATAATCTTTTTACTCCTGGTCCTAGTGTTCGTCTGGTAGAAAATCTTGCAAAGGACCAGCTCCCGCTCCTTCTCTTGCTCTAGGTCCCCGAGATGGTACTGGTGCATCACCCAGTTGGTCCTCTGCTGGTCGAAGTTCTTGTTGGTGTGCAGCATCAGAACCTTTTTGTTGCCCGTCTGCCGGCCGTTGACCATCACTGGCAAGGTATTGCCGGCTTTGTGCCACATCGCATGCATGCCGCACTCCGACTGTATCTTGCGACGCGTCCACGTGCCCCTTTTGAACGCCCTGGAATTGCGCTGGAAGAAATGCTTGCTTAGGCCACTCAGTGTGATACCCGCAGTATTGTCGAATACATGTATTAGTGTACGTAGTTGGCATTTTCATAACATCTTTGGCATGTTGTAGTCACTTGTTTCACTTTTTATTAACTGTCAAATTGTAATTGCTTCACCAGGTCTGCGTCTAAAAAGAAAAATAAAGCTATAAACAAAGGAATATTTTTGTGCAAGTAGACGGTCGATCGGTGTCTTACCTGGAAGTTTCTCAGGATGGGTGTAGCATATGTTGTGCTCACTGTCGATGGTTGGTATGAACAAATCGATGAGAGGGTGAGACCTCGCGCTGTCAACACTCTCTTTGGCCTCAAGGTGCTCGATCAGCTCCTGATCCGTGGGATCGAACTTGACGCCAGCTGTCGTGGAATTAACACGTCAGATGTCCTAGTGTGAGGACATTGTCGCGAGGCCAATGCGTCTATGTGGTAGCTTGAGAGGGGTTGAGCGGAATCGAGAGACGCAACACAAGACAAGGGTTTAGACAACTTCGGGCCCCGGGAAACATCATCCGGTAATGACCCTACATGCTGTTTGAGGCTAGGTCTCATTATCATCACGAGGGAGTCGCCGTAAACTAGCTCTCCTCTAGTTGTGTCTAGCCCTAGAGATTGTTTCTTGTTTCTTCTTTGGGGAGCCCTGCCCCTCCTTATATAAGTTAGAGGGGCGGGTTACATGTGGAGTCCAAATAGGATTAGGACTAGCTTATATTCTACTACAAGCCGGATACAAGTCCGGGTCTTGATTCCTTGTAAGGGAGATATTCCTCACACCTTTCCTCTTAAGCCGGCCTATCATAACGTAAGCCGGCCTTATGGGCCTTGAGCCTCCTGGGCCCCCTGGTCTTGTCGCTCCTCTGATCCGCTTGCCAGGTCACCCATAAGTCACCAGGATCGGTCGGGTCACTTAGTGTTTCGTCCAGTCAGGGCGGGTCATTAGTGAGTCGCCAAGTCCAGCCGGGTTATACTTCCGGCCGGGTTACGCCGCGGGGTATATCCCCGACATTAGCCCCCAAGTTTAGCTTGGATTTATCCATGGTAAACTTATGCTGCAAAATAAACACAAGAACAAATTTGACAGGTTGTGCTCCGGGTTAAGAATTCTTGTAAACCGACACCTGAACATCCTTAAGTCCTTGTCATTTCCTTTTTCTAGAAAATCCAGGTCAATAGACCAGCTTCACAATCAATTTGCTGGTAGAAGAAATATTGTAAACAAATAATCCATTTGAGTCGGCTTCCAAAGTGCCGGCTTAAAAAATATAGGTCTTGATATACTCATCTGATTTTCAACCGGCTTAAAGATGTAGATCTTGCCGAGTTATAATTTCCAAAATCTCTGGGTTATAAAAGACTAATGATGTCGAGTCATAATTGTTGTTGACACCGGGTCATGTAATTGATCTTCCTGATTTACTCAAAGCTGGGAATTTTGAAGATGTTCCCTATTTATATGCATAATACCTGTAGCCCCCAAGTCTTAAGAGGAGAACATAGTGATAACTTAAGACTTGCTTCAATATAAGTGTTGCAACCTTGAAGAAATCCGGGTTATTCATCTCAATCATTAGTCATAAAACTGAATATTCCACATATGTAGCCCCCAAGTGCCAGGTTATCATGCTTGCAGAAACCTGGGACTTATAATTGCCTTATGCTCGTAAAATTTCAACCAGTGTAGCCCCCAAGGGCCGGGTCATTATGCAATAATGAGCAGGGACTTCATAAATATGATCATGTAGATTTTAACAGCAACATGTAGTCCCCAAGGGCCGACTTAGTAAGATAATACTGAGCTGGGACTTTATATATACTTCATTGAAAATAATATCATATGATGTAACCCTCACCATGGGGCTCGAACCCATGTCCATAAGGTTAAGAGCTTTGTACTCTATCAACTGAGTAGTGGACCTTTCAATATAATGGATTAAGACTTGTGTACCTTGAATTGTTGATAGGAGCAATTGGTAGCCCCCAAGGGCTGGCTCATTACAATGTGATGAGTCGGGTCTTCAATAAGGTGAGAAAAAGTGACTTTGCATTAGCCCCCAAGTGTCATGGTGCATGCTTGCAGCGACATGAGACTTGCATATTTGATGTAACCTCAATTTGAATAATGTAGCCCCCAAGTGCTGGGTCGTAAGCCAGCAGCGACTCGGGACTATTCCTTCCATTGTAGAATAAATCATATCCATTAATAAAATAATAGCCATTGCGCCAAAGCGACTTTGAATACCTCGTCTATTGATAAGTAAATCCGGAGTTTAAATACCCGGCGGCTCTTGGCCGATGGCGATTTAATACACCTCCATTGTAAGCCGGAATTTTTATAACCCGGCGGCTTATAGCCTTTGAGAAAAATCCAGAATGGATAATCATTTTGAAGCATCAACTTTGGTAATGAGCTTGAACTTAATCATTTATATGTCATATTTCTGCAAATCCTGTAAAGAGTTTAAACAACATATGCCCTAGCGACTTAACATCAAAAGCCAGGGCGGGTAACCACCCAAATGTAGTCTTATCCTGCACACAAGTAGATCACAAGATCCCTATAATCCTTTGAATGATACCGCCGGCTTATGTGACCCAGACAGTGAAGTTGATAACTCAACTCTGTAAGAGCCGACACATATGATATTTGTGACAACTCAAATACTTGCAATTGTATAAAAACAGATAAATTTTTTGAGGCTTCTGATTCGAATACGATCAGTAAACCGTTCCAAAGGGGTTAAGCTAAGATTCGAATTCGATCATATAGCCCCCAGTGGCGCTGGCGTTACCGATCAAAGTGGGTATCGACAGCTATGTTCTCTTTGGTTCGAATACGACCTATGTTTGAACAGGAAGCCCCCAAATGACCTTAAAAGTTGTTTAACGATGCTGATTTGAATATGATCCATGTCGATTCCCAAAGGGGTTGAGCTATGATTCGAATACGATTAAGAAGCCCCCAAGTAGGTTCAGCAGTTTGCTAATCAAAAGGGTATCGACAACTATGTTCTCTTTGGTTTGAATACGACCTATGTTTGAACAGGAAGCCCCCAAGTGACCATATAAATTTTGGCATTGTGCCGATCAAGAGGGTACTGATAGCTATGCCCGATGAGCAAGAAGCCCCCAAGTGACCATAATAAAATAAGCCGTAAGGCAGGATACCCATGTTTTTGAACCATGCATCATGGCAACAAGTTCCCTTTGGTAACCATTAATTTGTCTGAGATCTCGAACTTGCGAGAGATTAATTCTTTTGAACCGGAAATTCTTAAACCGGATATTGAGATCCTCAAAACTTTGTAAAGGACAAATTTACCTTGATCCGGATACTGAACCGGTTTTGAGAGCTTCAAAGCTTTGTGGGAGAAAGATGTCTCTTGAGCTGTATTTTAAACCGGAATCTTCATTTTGAACCGAAAATTTTTCTGACGGCCTTTAAATATTTGCCAATAAAGCAGTAGCCTCCAGGGTCGGGTTATCTTCCCTTCAATGACCCAGAGTTCTTGAATTCATTAAAACCGGCTAATTGAGCCATACCATTGTAGTCCCCGAGTCTCAAGATGACTCGAAGAGTTGGCTTGAGATTCTCCATATTTAACCATAGCAGAAGGTCTATATCATTGGCGTTGATAGTGCTATGTGAATCCACAGAAGGTTGAGGTGACTGCGGTGGGTTATAAATGATCCCGTATGAGCAGTGTCAGCAACTCGGCCAATGGCTCCTTCCAACGGCTGTTTGAAGTTTAACCAAACTGTAGTGGCGGCGACTTATGCGACTGCCCATTGAACCATCCAGTGCAGACGGCGGCTGATAATATATGATAATTTGCCTCCAAATTATTGGAAGAAAATCGGGCTTCCCAAGTAGTGACTTGCTCATATTCAATAAATAGCTCATCCAGACAAGTGTGGCCCAGTGTGTTGATGTAGACCAGGCCGCGAGAGACAGACAGTGAAGACGACCGCAAGATCTGAGGCGGCACAGACAGATGAACCGGCCGTGGCGTTGTAAGCCGGTGCGGACAGGTAAGTTGTCATCCATGTTGTAAGCCGGCGTGGTCGCGAGAGACGGCCACGGCGTTGTAAGCCGGCATGGTCGCGAGAGACAGCCACGGCGTTGTAAGCCGGTGCGGGAATCCGTTGAGTAACGACGACCACCTGTGCCAAAAGATGTTGGCGTGCCTCCATCTCCTCGGTATAATATCACTTTTTGTCATAAATAATTGCTCTGCATAAATAATATTGCAGACCAAGGCAAAGATAAACTTGTTCTTTGACAAAAAACAACATGTGCTAATAAAATAAACTTGGATGGATATCACCTGATTTGTTTGGATGATGGATGATCCGTTTATCGCGACAGAGGTGGCTCAGGCAGACCAGCGATTCAATATAGTTCCGGCGGCTCAGGCAGACCGGCGACTTAATATAACCTCGGCGGCTCAAAGCGGCAAGGGTGGCTCAACGCGGCTCCGGCGGGTTGATGTAGATTAAGCTGTAGGGGCGGCGACTTACGCACGTCCGCCCATCGGGTAGTGCGGCACGAACGGAACACTGGGCCAGAACGTTTGCCAGTGTGCGCTCCGTACCCGCAGTAATGAACAATTTTCTGCGAAATAATATTACATGTCCAAGTAATTGTTCTTTTGACAAAAAACAACATGTGTCAAAAATAGACTTAGATAGATGTCACCTGATATGTTAGGCCGAAAATTATCCGCCGTGGAGTTGATTTGATGGTCACCATGGTGAAGCTAAAATCAGTTACGGGTGAACCGGTCGCAGTGTGGTAAGCCGGTGCGGATGGATGAATCGGCCGTGACATTTGAAAGCCGGCGCGGACGATGAGTCGGTCACATGCGCGGACGGATGTAAACCGAACAGCGGGGGCGGCGATTTGCACATGTATCCGTCGAGCAGCATGGCTCGAAGGGACGCTAGTACAAAATTATGCTGGCACGCGCTCCATGTCCGCGGTATAACAATACCCTTGTCATAAATAACTATCCTGACCGCACGACCGATGATCCATAAGTAGCGTCAGGAGATAACCTTTGAGAATTTTGATCATTGTAATTTGATAACTGAGTCTCTGAAGGTGCAGTTGAAAGTCTTGAAATCTCTTCTCTGTTCTCACACTTGGAGTCAAAGGAGAATTTGAGAAAGTTGACCATACACAAGTTGCACCCCTTTTCTGATCATACCACCTACGTAATTTGATGGATTTCTGTACTACTTCCAAATAACTGAAAGGCCTTGCACACAGCCACATCATATAGTGCTTCAAACACCTTAGCAGGAGAGGAGAAGCCGCCGGCGGCGGCTCGCAGCCGGCGAGGCGGGTCACGACAGTGCCCGAGCTGGGTGGATCGGGGCGGAAACGGTCGGCCGGCGGTGACTCTCGGCGGCAGCAGTGGCTCACAGCGGCAGCAGGGCCAGCGAGGTGCAGGGCGGCTCTCCAGCGGAGTAACACGGAGGCAGAGCGTTGAGGCGGCAGCGGCTGCAGAGGCGCCGATGGCGGCCGGCGGCGGGGCCATGAAGACAGCGGGTTGACGGTGGCTGACTTGCGGGAGATGCCGCAGGTGTAGGGGCGGAGGTCGTAGCCAGTTCTCTGCAGATGGAAATGGAAAGCGACAGTTCGACGGTCACCAGCTTGGGGTCGGAAATGGGCGCCTCGAAGTGAGGGCGCAGGCGCGGTTGCGGATCGACACAGCAGCCCCCAGGTGACCACTTGCCACGAAGGCAAGGCCAAAACGGGGCTAGCAGCCCATGTGAACGGGTGTTGTGGGCCGCCCCTGATGGAATCTTTCTCTTTCACTTTTTCCTTACATGACTAGCACTTAGACTTGGTCAAGGTATTGACAACAGAGAAGTATATGGGTCGTTTGGAGCAGTAGAACTCGGTGATTTGCACGCGTTTAGAACTCCTGTCGATCTCGGCCTCTGGCAGGCAGTACTTTCCAACCTCGATATGAGTTTAGATCGTTTGTATACTGAAGGAGACAACAACAGCAGCTATGCCTAATCAGATTTCGACAGAAACTGACGGTCTCAGCGACTTGGTGATTTGACGGCTTGATGGATTGCTACCGGCTCACCCTCAAAACTTTTACTGATCGATTTCCTCGAATCGTACGGAGACTTGTCGGCGGCGGTGGCGTATAGGCGCAACCCTATCTTTCTTCTTCGACTTCCATCTCACGGATTGTAAAATCTCCATATAAAAAATTGCAAACTCCTCGATCCCTGGAGAGATCCCTCCAAGAACTCATCACCACCGTGCTGCTGTCCCACGGTGGGCGCCAATTGTCGTGGAATTAACACGTCAGATGTCCTAGTGTGAGGACTTAGTCACGAGGCCAACACATCTATGTGGTAGCTTGAGAGGGGTTGAACGGAATCGAGAAACGCAACACAAGACAAGGGTTTAGACAGCTTCGGGCCCCGGGAAACATCATCCGGTAATGACTCTACATGCTGTTTGAGGCTAGGTCTCATTATCATCACGAGGGAGTCGTCGTAAACCGGCTCTCCTCTAGTTGTGTCTAGCCCTAGAGATTGTTTCTTATTTCTTCTTTGGGGAGCCCTGCCCCTCCTTATATAAGTTAGAGGGGCGGGTTACATGTGGAGTCCAAATAGGATTAGGACTAGCATATCTTCTACTACAAGCCGGATACAAGTCCGGGTCTTGATTCCTTGTAAGGGAGATATTCCTCACACCTTTCCTCTTAAGCCGGCCTATCATAACGTACGCCAGCCTTCTGGGCCTTGAGCCTCCTGGGCCCCCGGGTCTTGTCGCTCCTCTGATACGCTTGCCAGGTCACCCATAAGTCGCCAGGATCGGGAGGGTCACTTAGTGTGTCGTCCAGTCAGGGCGGGTCATTAGTGAGTCGCCAAGTCCGGCCGGGTTATACTTCCGGCCGGTTACACCGTGGGGTATATCCCCGACACTAGCCAGCAGCACCGGCCAATCCTTCTTCGACTTGCATTGGTTAATTCCAGTTATATGGCACTCAATGTATGATCAATCAACTGTTTTAAGTGAATGATGAAAGATTTCGAGAGATAAGTGGTACTCCAAATCTGAAGTCCAGAATACCCGAATATGCCACCGGGATTCTTGTGTCACCTCACGCGTAGCGTGTTGTCATGTCAATTCAATGTGTGGACATGATGAATAATTTGACTGACGTATACTAGTACTGCTACTGTACTACTTATTAGTCGTATTTAGTGTCACATTTTAACCACAGGTTTAACTAACAAGTACGCACTATATAGATATAGCATCTCCATCATCATTATTAGTACATCCTACGCAGGTGAGTTAGGATGCACTTGATCCCAGGAAGGTATCTATCCTTCAAACCAGAGGAGTGCTTCAAACTAACAACAATACATAATATCCAACAAAAGAGGGTCGTGCTACAGCAGCAGAATACATGGCTCGGTCTAGATATCAGTATGAATCAAGTTGTGCATATTTGCTGTTGGCATGAACCACATCGCCGCATGTCGGGTTTGCAAAAGCCATCCATCGCATGGAAGCTTGATGCCTTTCACACACTGAAGATTATCTGGCAACAAGCTATGTCGACGAATCTTTGGATATGGTGATTCATGAAACCCATGGTATGATGTGTAAACACAGTCCTCCCTGGCGAATGGAAGTTCCATAGCACGGTAATCATCGCCGGTGATATGATTGATGATTGGTTGCATGATCGGATAATTGAGCCCGAGGAACATCTAGTGATTGCCGAGGCTGTAAACCCGCCTCCAGTTGAATACGCCTGGCCCAACGGAGCTGGGATCTTTCTCGAACACGAAGCAGCCATAGCCATCAATGTCACGAACGCCCCACGCATTGTATTGCATGTGATTTGATGTAATGGTTTGGTCAATTTGGTATGTGCGAATGAGCATCAAATGACCACCGTCAGCTGAACGAGCGATAAACCACCACCCATCGGCTGGTATGATTCCAGGTCCTGGAATCATGAAGGCCAGCGCATTTGCGTCTGCTGCAACAATTCAAATTGGTGACCAAAAGGACAAAAATAAACAATCATGTTCAGAGTACGTGTGGAATTAAGATTATTATAATAGTGACACATATCATAGACAGAGAATTGCAATGCCGTGGTCATAATCATACCCCAAGTTAAAAAAATAAGCTAATGGCTTTCATATTCTAGCAGTATGTCATGGTTCAAACATCATGTAACAATGAGAGAAAAACAGCTATGACAGAGCCTACTCATACTCTACCATAGCACTTACTACTACTGTTCTCATATCAACTCTAAGCAATAACATGCGTTGTTATAAAAATCTTAGAAATGAGAGTAACATATAGCAATCATGATGTTATGGTCATAATATCTATTCTAACAATCATTAGATGTCAATTGTTCTCATATCAACTCTAACAATAGCATGTGTGGTCATAAAAATCTAGGAAATGAGAGGAAGATATAGCAATGATGTGGTTATAGACATACTATCTATTCTAAATTTGTAACAGAACAGGTAGTCGTATTCATAAGGTAAAGATGAGATGAGATAGAACAATTACACGATGATAGATTCCACCAGTATAGGCAGCCAATCTGTGCGTCGACCGCATAAACGATGCCATTGTGCACTATAGCATCAGACAGAATGTTGCCTCAACAAGATTGACGATGAGCCATAACCATGTATGGCGACCGGATTCCAGATAGACTAATCCCATGTCGAACAAGGCAATGAGCTTGTAATCCATGTAGTCTTCTGATGGTGTGGGCACTTCGCAGATTACAACTTTCAGCAAACAGAGGTCGAGCCAAAATCTTTACACGTCTCGTGCATAGTAGGAAGGAGTGTCCGGCGGGCCGCGAGGCTCGATGGCGGTGGTATCCAATGATGGAAGGGTGATCTCTCGCTGGGTGTAGATATCCACGAGACGCCACGGACTACCAGATTGGTGGATGAGGACAATCTAGTTGGCCTTCATGCCCGCCCAGTAGTGGTCACGCATGAAGGACAGGTGGACGGGTAGTGGTAGCATGTCGAGGGGCACCACGACAACCTTCGTAGGATCGTCAAGTCAGTGTCTGGGCCACCTGTGAGGATCGGGCATCAGCAAGCAGGGTGTCTTGAAAAGAGCCGGCCGGTTGCAGACGAGTAGACGGTACAAAGACACCGAGCATGCGGACAGACGGACGGTGCTGAGTAGGTCCATATGATTACAGATCTGCTCCAAGAGAACACCGGGGAGGGAATTCCAATCGCGGCTCTGCGTGTCAGTCGGTTCTGCCATTGGGGTTTTCGGTGCCTGCGAGCCAGCGAGGAAGTGGATTCGGGCGGGCGAGCGAAGATGCTTCTCCTCGTGTGGCCGAGCAGTGAGCGGGGGGATATGGTACGCGCGAGCTACCAAGAAGATGGCGCGGGCGGGCGAGCAGTGAGCGGGGGTAAATGGTGTGCGACCGATGACGGGGAAGAGAGGAGGAAGAAGAAGAGAGGAGGAAGAAGAGTGGAAGACGGGGAAGAAAGTGCATCAAATCTCAATTGTACTAGTACTACTACTAGGATATACCGTCCTTCGGAGTGTAAATAGTTACACCGATGACATGTGGGTCTACCACAAGAGGGCCCATATGTCAGTTAATGGAGGACAGAGGTGCGTAGGCGTATTTGCGGAAGCGTGCTCTACTGGCAAACATGATGGCAGTATTGGGTAAGGCTGATTTAGTAACACCAACACGCTGGTTCAGCTTATTAATTAAGTGTCTCATCTGCTGCAGCGTGTATTGTCACTTCACTGCGAAGACTAGTTGAATAGTTCTCTCTGACTGAGATGGGGAATAATGGATCGTGAAGACTTCCTTTCTATAATATCCCTATGCCTCTACGCTCACTTCACTCATTTTGCTCCATACGTAGTCACTTGTTGAAATCTCTAGAAAGACAAATACTCCATATTTGGGAACAAAGGGAGGCTTTTACTCTGTATTTGGGAACAGAGGGAGGCTTTTACTCCATATTTGGGAACAGAGGGAGTGTCACCCATATGGAGGGAACAGAGGAAGCTTGAAATATGAACATGTCAATGGGAGGGAGTAAGCCCCATGCATGCATGCAACATGCAACACTCACACGTACACATGGACACACACAACACTCACGCACCCATGCGGCACACAGCACACGATGCAACACACACGCTCACGCTCAAGTGCTCAACCTACTCCCTACGTTCGTGAAAGACTATACATTTAGAGATTTACCCATTAACCAAGGCATAATTAACGCCCAAAAGTAGCAGGCTTATGTGTGCATGCAACCATTGAGAGAACAAGATTAAATGAAGGCCGTTGCATGCTGTAATTAAGGATAGACTTGTAGCCTATACCTAGAGCACAAGTTGGTGCATTAGTCAATCAATATCGATTTCGATTAAAGGCTAAATGCATTGGAAGTGTAGATGTACTACACTCTTTGTTTTTTAGCCGATGTACACTCTTTGTTGGAAGACCGAGGGAGTACACGTGCATGCAGTCACATACACAGCCAGGGTGGTTCGCTCGCAAGGGTTGGACTCCTGTCGCGCCTACGTAAAGTTTTGTTTAACTGATTTCTTTGCTCTGCCAACTGACAGGTGGCACCCAGAAACCAGGTGACAGTTTAACCAGTCAACAAAGTGCCACATTGACTATGTCGCCAGTCAGTAGGGTGCAATACGGTGCTCTACGATGAGCTAGTGATCGTATAATCACCGCAAAACTATATATAGTGACCGTAAAGAGCGTATTGTTACATACGTTGACCGCCAGTGTATTTTTATCATTTCAAATTAAGCCATATTAACCGGAAAGGAAGCAGTATGGACTAGTACTAGTACTGCTTTGATGTGTCCCGTCAACTCGCCGAACAAGGAGAAGCTTGCTTATTACGCCTCTCCCTCTCCCATGCGCGCGGTGGTTCGCAGGAAGAGGAGAGGGTTTTGACTACAGTGCCCTCTCCCTCTCCCTCGCCATCGCCCTCACCCTCAAGGTGGACGTGCAACATTCCAATCGGTGTCAGATTGCCAGAAGCATGTTGTATTGTGGTATCATCATTGTCAGACCTTCCGAAGAGGCGAAGAGCCAAGTGCAAGGTTCACACGAGTACGAACTGTTGAACCTCCCGAAGAGGCAAAGAGCCAAGCACAAGGTTTTATAGGAGTTGTACTACAACTATGGCGAACGATGCTACTGTATGATGCCGCCACGTCACGTATATCCAAAGTTGTGCCACCTTTTTTTCTCAAAGAGCATGTTGGAGCCCGTCAACAACCACACAAGTTGCACGTACACATAACACATTTACTAGTAATAAATTCTAAAGGACAAATGCCAGTATGCCACACAAGTTCATCTCCAATTCACGTGATAAATTTGTGCATGACTAGTCTACATATATTCACAGTGCTACCGTTCACAATTTACCATACTCCACTTACACGTTATAGATGGGCTACATGTCCTCCTCTAGGTTCCAGTCCCAGGTGTTCTTCATGGATGGCACGATCCATAGCGGTGGGCAACGGGAATCATTGTCGCAGCTTGCTAGTCCGGTTCCACACGATGGAGACTCATCCAAGCTGAAGCGGCATAAATCAGGGATAGCGTGTCCCAGCATGTCGTTCATTCGGCGGTGCGCACTGAAGACACAACCATGCTTCAGGAACGAGAGGCCTTCCGTGTCATGCACAGAAGGTGGCATCCGCTTCACAATGGGGTAGTTGTCCCCAATGAAAAGCGAGTACTCTCCAAGAGTGTTCCTCGGCACCCATGTAGCATCACCGGGGTCGAACTCGGCGCCGTTCATCTGGTACACGCGACATCTCAGATCTGGACACATGGTGACATACATAGTCAACGTCCATGCATAATAATGTTGTGCTCAAATATGGCGGTCAGTAATACTGTGCAGCAAATAGTACTACTCCAGTATAGAGGAAGTAAAATAACCGGCTTATTATATACAACCACTCTTGGCTACATGCATGAGATAGTAAGACATGGAAAAACAAAAATGGTGGCAGCTAGTGGGTTCAAGTCTTCAAGGCCCTAGCTATCTATATGCGTCCTCCAAGGTAAAAACTACTCCTACTAGTACTAGTAAGTACTAGTACAACAATGAAAGAGAAGGCCAGAGGGTTAAAAAAATGGAATACCTGGGTAGATGGTGACGGTCCGATCATGGTAGATTGTGTGACCATGTTGCACATCAGTGGAACCATGGGTAACAACTGCTAAGATAGTTGACCCCAATATGCCAAAGTCAGCAACAAGGTTCCAGGTTATACCAAATCACGGATGCAAATGCACATCCAGGATCGGCGATCTTATTTTGATCGGGGGATGACTGGTCCCTGCAAAATAATGGAGTACCATTAGGGATGCAAATGATGGTTGGTGCATTCCGTTTGTAATCTCCTGTACTGTAGGATGGCAACCAGATGAAACAAGTCCCCTGGCTTATCACCGCAAAGATGCGTCTGATGACCCACAAGTATAGGGGATCGCAACAGTTTTCGAGGGTAGAGTATTCAACCCAAATTTATTGATTCAACACAAGGGGGGCCAAAGAATATTCTTAAGTATTAGCAGTTGAGTTGTCAATTCAACCACACCTAGATAACTTAGTATCCGAAGCAAAGAATTTAGTAGCAAAGTAGTATGATAGTAACGGTAACAGTGGCAAAAGTAACAGTAGCAGTTTTGTAGTAATTATAACAGTAGCAACGGTAAAGTAAATAAGAAAAGCACAATATGTGAAAAGCTCGTAGGCATTGGATCAGTGATGGATAATTATGTCGGATGTGATTCCTCATGTAATAGTTATAACATAGGGTGACACAGAACTAGCTCCAATTCATCAATGTAATGTAGGCATGTATTCCGAATATAGTCATACGTGCTTATGGAAAAGAACTTGCATGACATCTTTTGTCCTACCCTCCCGTGGCAGCGGGGTCCTAGTGGAAACTAAGGGATATTAAGGCCTCCTTTTAATAGAGTACCGGACCAAAGCGTTAACACATAGTGAATACATGAACTACTCAAACTACGGTCATCACCGAGAAGTATCCCGATTATTGTCACTTCGGGGTTGTCGGATCATAACACATAATAGGTGACTATAGACTTGCAAGATAGGATCAAGAACTCACATATATTCATGAAAACATAATAGGTTCTGATCTGAAATCATGGCACTCGGGCCCTAGTGACAAGCATTAAGCATAGCAAAGTCATAGCAACATCAATCTCAGAACATAGTGGATACTAGGGATCAAACCCTAACAAAACTAACTTGATTACATGGTAAATCTCATCCAACCCATCACCGTCCAGCAAGCCTACAATGGAATTACTCATGCATGGCGGTGAGCATCGTGAAATTGGTGATGGAGGATGGTTGATGATGACGACGGCGATGAATCCCCCTCCCTGGAGCCCTGAACGGACTCCAGATCAGCCCTCCCGAGAGAGATTAGGGCTTGGCGGCGGCTCCGTTTCGTTCGTGATGAATCTTTCTCTCTGATTTTTTCCCTGCAAAAGAAAATATATGGAGTTGGAGTTGAGGTCGGTGGACGTCCAGGGGGCCCACGAGGCAGGGGGCGCCCCGAGGGCGAGGGGCGCGCCCCCCACCCTCGTGGACAGGGTGTGGGCCCCCTGACGCTATTTCTTTCGCCAATATTTTTTATTAATTCTAAAAAGTTGCTTCATGGATTTCCAGGACATCCCGAGAACTTTTATTTCTGCACAAAAATAACACCATGGCAGTTTCTACTGAAAACATCGTCAGTCCAGGTTAGTTCCATTCAAATCATGCAAGTTAGAGTCCAAAACAAGGGTAAAAGTGTTTGGAAAAGTAGATACAATGGAGACGTATCAACTCCCTCAAGCTTAAACCCTTGCTTGTCCTCAAGCAATTCAGTTGACAAACTAAAAGTGATAAAGAAAAACTTTTACAAACTCTGTTTGCTCTTGTTGTTGTAAATATGTAAAGCCAGCATTCAAGCTTTCAGCAAAGATTATGAACTAACCATATTCACAATAACACTTAGGTCTCATGTTTACTCATATCAATGGCATAATCAACTAGCGAGCAATAATAATAAAACTCGGATGACAACACTTTCTCAAAACAATCATAGTACGATATAACAAGATGGTATCTCGCTAGCCCTTTCTGAGACCGCAAAACATAAATGCAGAGCACCTTTAAAGATCAAGGACTGACTAAACATTGTAATTCATGGTAAAAGAGATCCAGTCATAATCATACCCAATATAAACTAATAGTAATGCATGCAAATGACAGCGGTGCTCTCCAGCGAGTGCTTTTTAATAAGAGGGTGATGACTCAACATACAAGTAAATAGATAGGCCCTTCGCAGAGGGAATCAGGGATTTGTAGAGGTGCTAGAGCTCGATTTTGAAATAGAGATGAATAACATTTTGAGCGGTATACTTTCACTATCAACATAACAACTATGAGATCTCGATATCTTCCATGCTACACACATTATAGGCGGTTCCCAAACAGAATGGTAAAGTTTATACTCCCCCTCCACTAACAATCATGAATCCATGGCTTGCAGAAACAACGGGTGCCTCCAACTAACAACAATCCTGGGGGATTTTGTTTGCATTTATTTTGATTTGATTTGAGCATGGGACTGGGCATCCCGGTTACCAGCCATTTTCTCGTGAATGAGGAGCGGAGTCCACTCCTCTTGAGAATAACCCACCTAATATGGAAGATACAGACATCCCTAGTTGATACATGAGCTGCTCGAGCATACAAAACAGAATTTCATTTGAAGGTTTGGAGTTTGGCACATACAAATTTACTTGGAACGGTAGGTAAATACCGCATATAGGAAGGTATGGTGGACTCATATGTAATAACTTTGGGGTTTATGGAGTTTGGATGCACAAGCAGTATTCCCGCTTAGTACAGGTGAAGGCTAGCAAAAGACTGGGAAGCGACCAACTGAGAGAGCGACAACAGTCATGAACATGCATTAAAATTAATCAACACTGAGTGCAAGCATGAGTAGGATATAATCCACCATGAACATAAATATCGTGAAGGCTATGTTGATTTTGTTTCAACTACATGCAAGAACATGTGCCAAGTTGAGTCACGCAATTCATTCAAAGGAGGATACCACCCTTTCATACCACATCACAACCATTTTAATAGCATGTTGGCACTCAAGGTAAACCATTATAAGCTCCTAGCTAATTAAGCATGGCATAAGCAACTACAATCTCTGATTGTCATTGCAAACATGTTTATTCATAATAGGCTGAATCAGGAATGATGAACTAATCATATTTACAAAAACAAGAGAGGTCGAGTTCATACCAGCTTCTCTCATCTTAGCCAGTCCATCATATATCATCATTATTGCCTTTCACTTGCACGACTGAACGGTGTGGATAATAATAATAGTGCACGTGCATTGGACTAAGCTGGAATCTGCAAGCATTCAATTCAAGGGAGAAGACAAGGTAATATGGGCTCTTGGTTAAATCAACAATCATGCATATGAGAGCCACTAAACATTTTCATTATGGTCTTCTCCTCTCAACCCCCAAACGAAAGAAAAGAAATAAAACTATTTACACGGGAAAGCTCCCAACAAGCACAAGAAGAACAAGAAATCTTTTTGAGTTTTCTTTTAATTACTACTACAGCATGGAAAGTAAACTAACTATTTTTTTCTTTTTTTCTTAAGGTTTATTAAACACACAAGAAGAAATCTAGAAAAAGAAATCAAACTCGCATGGATGGTACAGTGAAAAAGTATGAGCACCGACAACTAGAGTGAGTGTGTGAACATGAATGTAATGTCGGTGAGAAATACTTACTCCCCCAAGCTTAGGCTTTTGGCCTAAGTTGGTCTAGGCCCATGGGTCATGGCTACTCTCTCCCATGTACTAAGGAGTGTCATCATATTGCCACTGGCTGGCGATCTCCTCCAGATCCCACTGATAACTTGATGGACGATAAGGGTCAAGTGGTGGTTCCGGCTCAGGCTCTGGGGCTGATGTCTGCCCCTGGTACTCGTACACAGCCTCCGGTAAGACGAGGTATGTACCTATAGTTAAATCAAACAAAGAGGGCGTAGGCAAGATAATAGTCTCACTGTGTTTCTTATGAAATCTCAAATTATACAAAAGCATCTTATCATCATTTTTAACAATAAACTCAGGTGCTACCATGCTCTTATAATCTAGAAAAGTAGGGGGGCAACAGTTTTTCTTCTTTCTCAAAATGCCTAATAGGTATCCTGAATTGTCTAGCAAGGCATGCAGCATAGATACCTCCAAAGATGGGGCCCTTTGTACAGTTCAGGCTTAAACGTTTAGCAATAATAGCTCCCATACTAACAGAGTTATCACGAAATAAAGCATGGAACAAAATAGTAATATCAGGAACACTAAAGTTTCCACATTTTCCGCGACCAATTAGGCATCGACTAGCAAATATTGCAAAGTAGCGTAAAACAAGAAAAATGTATGCTAGTAATTCTTGCATCGGAAACCTCCTTGATTCCCCTACAGTAATAGTATCAATAAATCCATCCACATCTTTACGATGTGGTTCCTCTAAGCTGCCCTCAAAGGGTATTTTGCAAACTGCGCAAAAATCACGTAATGACATCTCCCTAGCCACATCATATAAATGAAAAGCTACTGAAGGAGGTGATTTCTTAGGATAATAGTAGAAGTTTTGCACGAAAGTATTGGTGAGTAAGAGGTATTGTTCGATCCGGTCGTGGAGGAAGTCGGTGAGGCCCGCATTATCAGCCAAAGAATAAAAGTCATCATAAATCACGGCTGCTCTCAAGAAATCATCACAAGGCCATTCACACGGCCGTACTTCCGCCACGCGAGGAAGATTATACTTGGCCTTTTCTTTCTCCTTAGCTTGTTTATCCTTAGAGCCTTGGCTAGAAGATCCCCTCAAAAATCTCTTTATCATTTTCTGCAATTCCTGAAATTTTTAGTAACTCAAAATAAAAGTGAACCAAACTCAACAAAATTGATAGCAACTACTCCCACAAGTGCCTAGAGCCTATATCATGCATTAAAATTACTTGGGACCATATAAATTTTGCATGCAAGCTCAAGAACAGGGTCACCTAGGCAGCAAAAATTTGCAGTGAATAAAGCACTAGAACAAAAGCTAATTGGACCAATGGAGGAGTCACATACCAAGGAACAATCCCCCAAAGCAGTTTTGTGAATGGAGCTTTGAGCAAGGAGATCGAAAATGGCAGCAAAGTGAGCTAGAACTCGTGCTTGAGCTAGATAGTGATTTTTTGGGAGGAAGATGAAGTGTGTGGGTGCACCGGTGCAGGAATGAGTGGAGGGGGGCCACCATGGGCCCACGAGGCAGGGGGCGTGCCCTGGACCCTCGTGGCCAGGTGCCATCTCCCCCTGCTGTGTTCTCAGTGTCATATATTCTCAAACATTCCAGAAAAAATCATATTAAATTTGTAGGGCATTTGGAGAACTTTTATTTTCGGGATATTTTTTATTGCATGGTTAATTCAGAAAACAGACATAACATACTATTTTTGCTTTATTTATTCTAAATAACAGAAAGTAAAAGGAGGGTACAGAAGGTTGTTCCTTCTAATTTCATCCATCTCATGCTCATCAAAAGGAATCCACTAACAAGGTTGATCAAGTCTTGTTAACAAACTCATTCCGAATAACATGGAACCAGAGAAATTTTGAATAACACTAGGTTACCTCAACGGGGATGTGCACATCCCCAATAATAAGAATATCATATTTTTTCTTGATAGTAGGAAGAGGAAATTAAAAACCTCCAATAATGATAGTTCGAATTTTTCTAATAGAATTGATGCTATGAACTTGAGGTTGTTTCCTCGGAAAGTGTACCATATGCTCATTACCATTAACATGAAAAGTGACATTGCCTTTGTTGCAAGCAATAACAGCCCTTGCAGTATTCAGAAAGGGTCTACCAAGGATAATTGACATACTATCGTCCTCGGGAATATCAAGAATAACAAAGTCCGCTAACATAGTGATGTTTGCAACCACAACAGGCACATCCTCACAAATATCGACAAGTATAGTAGTTGATTTATCAGCCATTTGCAAAGATACTTCAGTGGGTGTCAACTTATTTAATTCAAATCTACGATATAAAGAGAGAGGCATAACACTAACACCGGCTCCAAGATCACATAAAGCAGTTTTAACATAATTTCTTTTAATGTAGCATGGTATAGTTGGTACTCCTGGATCTCCAAGTTTCTTAGGTATTCCACCTTTAAAAGTGTAATTAGCAAGCATGCTCGAAAATTCAGCTTCCGGTATCTTTCTTTTATTTGTAATAATATCTTTCATGTATTTAGCATGAGTATTCACTTTAAGCATATCAGTTAAGCGCATACGTAAGAAGATAGGTCTAATCATTTCAGCAAAGCGCTCAAAATCCTCGTCATCCTTTTTCTTGGATGGCTTAGGAGGAAAAGGCATGGGTTTCTGAACCCATGGTTCTCTTTCTTTACCGTGCTTCCTAGCAACGAAGTCTCTCTTATCATAACGTTGATTCTTTGATTGTGGGTTATCAAGATCAACAGCAGGTTCAATCTCTACATCATTATTATTGCTAGGTTGAGCATCAACATGTACATTATCATTAACATTATCACTAGGTTCATGTTCATCACCAGATTGTGTTTTAGCATCAGAAATAGAAATATCATTGGGATTCTCAGGTGTGTCTACAACAGGTTCACTAGAAGCATGCAAAGTCCTATCATTTTTCTTTTTCTTCTTTTTAGAAGGACTAGGTGCATCTAAATTATTTCTCTGAGAATCTTGCTCAATTTTCTTAGGGTGGCCTTCAGGATACAAAGGTTCCTGAGTCATTTTACTAGTTCTAGTAGCCACTCTAACAGCAAAATCATGTTTATTATTTAATTCATCGATCAAATCACCTTGATCTTTAACTACTTGTTCTGCTTGAGTGGTAACCATAGAAGCATATTTACTAATGAGTTTAAGTTCACCTTTAACTCTAGCCATATAATCAGTCAAGCGTGCAATCATGTAAGCATTACTCTTTAACTCTCTACCAACATAAGCATTGAAATTTTCTTGTCTAGCCATAAAGTCATCAAATTCATCCAAGCATGGGCTAGCAAACTTAGTAGACGGGATTTCAACTTTATCATATCTATAGAGAGAATTTACCTTTACTACCTGTGACGGGTAATTAAGACCATGTGTATCTTCAATAGGTGGTATATTAAGACCATGTATTTCTTCAACAGGAGGTAAATTCTTAACATCTTCAGCTTTAATACATTTTCTTCCATAGATTTCTTTGCCTCTTGCATATCTTCAGGACTGAGAAATAGAACACCTCTCTTCTTCGGAGTTGGTTTAGGAGTTAGCTCGGGAGTTGGTCCAGGAAGTGACCAATTATTTTCATTAGTCAACATGTTATTCAATAGCAATTCAGCTTGATCGGCTGTTCTTTCCCTGAAAACACAACCAGCACAACTATCCAAGTGGTCCTTGGAAGCATCGGTTAGGATGGTCAGGCAAAGCATTAAGTAATTGGAGAAGCCTTCCCCAAGCTTGTGGGAGACTCTCTTCTTCAATTTGCACAAAATTATATATTTCCCTCAAGGCAGCTTGTTTCTTATGAGCAGGGAAATATTTAGCAGAGAAGTAATAAATCATATCCTGTGGACTACGCACACAACCAGGATCAAGAGAATTAAACCAAGTTTTACCATCACCCTTTAATGAGAATGGAAATATCTTAAGGATATAATAGTAGCGAGATTTCTCATCATTAGTGAACAGGATGGCTATATCATTCAATTTAGTAAGATGTGCCACAACGGTTTCAGATTCGTAGCCATAAGAAGGATCAGATTCGACAAAAGTAATTATCTCAGGATCGACAGAGAATTCATAATCCTTATCAGTAACAAAGATAGGTGAAGTAGCAAAAGCAGGGTCATATTTCATTCTAGCATTTAGAGTTTTCTGTTTCAGTTTAGCTAATAATTTCTTGAGATCAGATCTATCATTGCAAGCAAGAAAATCTCTAGCAGTTTCTTCATCCATAACATAACCCCCAGAAACAACAGGCAATTCATACTTAGGGGGAGAACCTTCATCATCCCTATCTTCAATAATTTCATTTCCAATAATTTCATTCTCTCTAGCCCTAGCAAGTTGTTCATCAAGAAATTCACCTAATGGCACAGTAGTATCAAGCATATAAGTAGTTTCATCATAAGCATGCATAGCAAAAGTGGCATCATCAATAACATGTGACATATCAGAATTAATAGCAGAAGTAGGTTTAGGTGTCGCAAGCTTACTCATAACAGAAGGAGAATCTAGTGCAGAGCTAGATGGCAGTTCCTTACCTCCCCTCGTAGTTGAGGGATAAATCTTAGTTCTTTCGTCTTTCAAGTTCCTCATAGTGACCAGCAGAGATAAATCCCAAGTGACTTAAAGAATAGAGCTATGCTCCCCGGCAACGGTGCCAGAAAATAGTCTTGATGATCCACAAGTATAGGGGATCGCAACAGTTTTTGAGCGTAGAGTATTCAACCCAAATTTATTGATTCGACACAAGGGGAGCCAAAGAATATTCTTAAGTATTAGCAGTTGAGTTGTCAATTCAACCACACCTAGATAACTTAGTATCTGAAGCAAAGAATTTGGTAGCAAAGTAGTATGATAGTAACGGTAATAGTGGCAAAAGTAACAGTAGCAGTTTTGTAGTAATTATAATAGTAGCAACGGTAAAGTAAATAAGCAAAGCACAATATGTGAAAAGCTCGTAGGCATTGGATCAGTGATGGATAATTATGTCGAATGCGATTCCTCATGTAATAGTTATAATATAGGGTGACATAGAACTAGCTCCAATTCATCAATGTAATGTAGGCATGTATTCCGAATATAGTCATACGTGCTTATGGAAAAGAACTTTCATGCCATCTTTTGTCCTACCCTCTCGTGGAAGCAGGGTCCTAATGGTAACTAAGGGATAATAAGGCCTCCTTTTAATAGAGTATCGGACCAAAGCATTAACACATAGTGAATACATGAACTCCTCAAACTACGGTCATTACGAAGAAGTATCCCGATTATTGTCACTTCGGGGTTATCGGATCATAACACATAATAGGTTACTATAGACTTGCAAGATAGGATCAAGAACTCACATATATTCATGAACACATAATAGGTTCAGATCTGAAATCATGGCACTCGGGCCCTACTGACAAGCATTAAGCATAGCAAAGTCATAGCAACATCAATCTCAGAACATGGATACTAGGGATCAAACCCTAACAAAACTAACTTGATTACATGGTAAATCTCATCCAACCCATCACTGTCCAGCAAGCCTACGATGGAATTACTCACGCACGGCGGTGAGCATCATGAAATTGGTGATGGAGGATGGTTGATGATGACGACGGCGACAAATCCCCCTCTCCGGAGCCCCGAACGGACTCTAGATCAGCCCTCCCGAGAGAGATTAGGGCTTGGCGGCGGCTCCGTATCATAAACGCGATGAATCTTTCTCTTTGATTTTTTTCCCCGCGAAAGAAAATATATGGAGTTGGAGTTGACGTCGGTGGACGTCCAGGTGGGTCACGAGGCAGGGGCGCGCCCAGGGGGAGGGGGCGCGCCCCCCACCCTCATGGACAGGGTGTGGGCCCCTGACGCTGTTTCTTTCGACAGTATTTTTAATTAATTCTGAAAAGTTGCTCCGTGGATTTCCAGGACATTCCGAGAACTTTTATTTCTGCACAAAAATAACACCATGGCAGTTCTGCTGAAAACAACGTCAATCCAGGTTAGTTCCATTAAAATCATGCAAGTTAGAGTCCAAAACAAGGGCAAAAGTGTTTGGAAAAGTAGATACGACGGAGACGTATCAACGGCCTATATGGCGCACGGTGTCTTCGAACGTGTAGGGGTACAAATCTGCCGCCGCCAACATGCGCCAGCCTCTGCCATTATTGCCTCTTGCAATTATGGAAATCCTTATGTCGAACACCTCGATGAGATAGTAATCGTCGTAGCTGCGTCGCTTTGTCGGCGGGTCCTCAATTGCTATCTTCTTCAATCTCATGTAGGCATCATCATACGTATTCAAGCCCAGCCTGTCCGAAAGGCCGATCCCAATGGTGGAGAAGGGGTCTACCGGAACGGCCGCACTGCTGTGGATGTTGTGCAAAATGATGGTGGTATCTGGCCGGAGGTATGCAAGCCAATCTTTGTTGGCACCGACCCAGACCTATATATAAGACGGTGGGCAGCGGAGAAATTACGGGATGGAAATGGAATAACTAAGTACTACATGATCAAACTCCATTACTGACCTGCTCATCGGACAAAATCCGACTACCTCTCAACATCGGCAACTCTAGCGCAGTCAATGTGCAACCATGGCCAGGGAGCGGTGGACTGTTTGAAGGATTGTCCCATAGAAGAACCTTCTCCTCGAGGACGCAAGGAAGACCAACAAGCATGGCCTTTTCCCAAGCCTGTTTAAGCATCATCTTGAAAAAGCTGGTGCAGGAAGCACCGAGTCTTGCGGCGGTGAGGACGTCGGAACGGCGTGCGATTTCTCCCAGAGGATCGTCGTCCAAGGTCTCCCAGCCCCGACGAGGAGGAGAACCGCCTGGCGAATCCATGGGAGCAGCGACGAACTGCCTTCTCTTTGGGGGGAGGGGAACTGGCGAGGAGGAGATAAGAGTGTAGTAACCGCAGGGCCTCGTCCCTCCTTCGCGAAGGGGTGAGGCTATTATTTACTAGTACTAGTACTAGCATTATGGGATGTTATGGGATTGCATTATACTGTAAATAATAGCACAAGTAAGAAATTTTTGGCACAAGGTAGTAGTTCTTGCCGTGGATTAAGAAATTTTGGGTATGCTTTTGCTATTTTTTATACACGCCAACTACTGTCAAAAAAGGTCTTACATTATGTGACGGAGGAGTACGTACTCGTACTGTAGCAGTACTAGTACTACTTTTTCTCAACTAGTAGTGCGGTGTACTATACTTCTAGTCTAGTATAGTATAGTGCACCAGTTTTGAACTCTTGAATCTCAGGGCCAAGGAGCTACAGTTGGAAGTGGAGGGTACTATTGTTCTCTAGAACCATCGTTGTACTATCAATGCAGGGAAAGTACACATGCGTAGTGGCCTAGTGGGTCGGTGCTCTATTCAGCCGCTCCTCTCATGTAGCTGGCCTACTCAGCCACTCCTCTCACGCACACACTAGCAGCCTGTTTATCAGCGACGGTTACTACGGGGGCAGAACATTCGAGTTATTTGATACTGCGAGACTAGGCTTTTCGCTTCCATTTGTGGAGGTGTAATGTATGTCGTCGAACTTTGTTAGTAGTTCCTTCTTTATGAATGAGATGAAGCAAAGCTTTTGCCTCTGTTTCAAAAAAACATGACAAGAGGAATTTCTTTTATAGTAGAGCCGATAATGGAGTGAAGTCCATGCGTGCAACGCCACAAGCTACAGATTAGTAGTAGAGCACTTTACGTACATATCCATATTGCACAGTTCCCAATGCCCCGCTAGGCTTTTCCTACTCCTCGGGCTTAATTGGGAGGTGCTAGTTTAAATATGCTACTAGCTGATGAGGAAGCTGCAAGCGAGGTGAGGCTAGGGAAAGCATGCGAGCCACGGGATGCTGGGAAGGAAAACTCGTTCACGTGGCTAGGCTATCCAGTGCACCCAGATTGTGGTGCCGCACGTCCGTTTGACTTCAAAACTCAAACTACTCGTGTAAAACAAAAAGGCCGCCATGCGTTCGGCTCGGATCGAACCCACAAAATGAGGTAGTACTCATTGGAGTACACTCCCGTGACCACTAGTAGTACTTGTTGGAGTACAACGCAACCTAGAATCGCCTTTTGTCGCTAGTAGTACATTGTTCCTTACAAGAAACCCCTAATAATGCAAGAAACCACTAATAATGCCAAGAAACTACTACCACTTGCATACGTGGTAGACTTAAGATAAGACTACCTTATCAACCATTATACATGCTCTTACCAACCATCCCTACCAAGAAACGACTAGTCGACTACTCTACAAAGTGTCGTTATATGCAGGTTTCAACCCATGGCCCTGTTTGGATACATTTGTTGTCAATCTAACCTTGCCATCCAAACACCACTTTGGTTAGAGTTAGTTCAGGGTTAGAATCTAACTCTAACCTCTGACAGGGCCCATGTCGCCCATTAAGTCAACGCCTTCTATTCGACCGGGCGTTATGACTTGTGGGACTTACATGTCAGTCTGCACAAAAATCCTCGAGTGACCTCCTACCTCCGGCCCGTCCACCTAGTCATCCTCGGTCATGGGACGCAGCTACCGCCGCCAGCAGAAGGCGATGTCAAAACCGCCGGCGATGCGGAGCCCATCTTGCGGCAGACCGGATGCCAGCTCGGTCAGGCGCTTGCGGCCGCTAGCTAGCCAAGATAGCCCCCTCCAGCTACTTGTCTGCAAGGTTTGCTAGCTAGATTGGCACGGCGGTGCGGTGGCGCGGCTCATGCGCGCCGCGCTAAGGGCAGCCATCTGGCTCAAGCGAAGGCCAGCGCGGCGGCTTGATCGCTCGTGAGTCACGCTCGGGCCAGCCTGCCAACCCGTGCGAAGGCCAGCGCGGCGTCCGGCTCGTCCGGCGGAGCGGCGGCCAACTCGCTCATCACCGGCGCCACCGACGAACACGCATCAGTACTGTTTGAAGTAATGTTCAAGAAAAATAATGATTTGAGGGGGAATAACAGGATAGAAGGTCAGATGTGGGTCCCTCGTGTCAACGGTCAAACAAAATGTGTTGGTTTAAGCTGCCTCGTCGGCACGGATGTGTGGGCCAACCCTGTCATAAATGGGTTTAAACGGACCTAATCGATAGGAGTACTAGGTAGTAGTTTTTGGCATGGATTAAGAAATTTTGGGTATGTTTTTGCTATTTTTTGTACAATAGATTCTTCCTAGGGCTGGTTGAAAGTGGTAGTTTTTGTTAAATACTCTACATATTGTAAGTAGGAGTGAAAGTTAAGCTTTGGAAGACAATAAGCAAGGCTAGTTACATAGTGCATATGTGTACATGATTGAAAGTAAATATCAACCATGAGTGACTAATATCTTGATGGAAAACTCAAAACTATGGAATACTAGGAATTTTTTTTGCATGATTGGAAATACTAGCAATGTTCATATGCATTGCAACGAATCATAATTAGAATAATACTTATTCACAAACTTGATGCAAAGCACTCTAATTTTGATATACATATATCACTAGAGATATATTATGTTTTAATTAGAATATATTCCTTGGGCTGTTTTGGTGAGGTCAGGGAGGGATGTGGTTGGTTTTAAGATACTAATTATGGGTTTTTCTGCAAATTGGTAGACAAGTGGGATGTTCGTGAGAAAAGGCAACAACTTACCTCACAGTCGTTAGATGTAGATCTAATGGTCAGAAATGCCGGATGGCAGACACACCATCATCACCAACTTAGTCTTTCGTAGGAGTACTAGCAAGATCCATGCATTGCACGGAACATCAAGATGCATTTTTTTATAAAACACTTGTTGTGATTGACCCATGCGGGAGTAATCCCATGTGTAGAAACTAATTATATCTCGAGAAATATGAGATAAGGTGAAGAGGAGTGGGGCATGGTGGTGATTGGTGGTCGGACCGAGCGGAGGCATGGGGATTGACAATGCCGACAGCGGCCAGTAGGACAGTTTGTTCTAGAGGCTTCCTTTCTTAATTGATCAACAATGAGGTTGTTGGAGATAAGGATGAACGAGGGAAGGCCTTGTCGGCAAATGTGGAGAGGGGTGCGGGTATCTTTTAGTTTAATTTCCATCCGTCAGATATAGATCGGACGGTCTATATTGCAACATGGAACGCTTACCATCATCCCCAACTTGGTTCTTTATAAGAGAGAAATATAAGTATGGAGATACAAACGTATTATCTATACTTGTTTCCGTAAACTAGCATCTACATTCTATTCAACGCCTCAGCATGTGGGGCCTTCAATGACTTCTCGACTGTGTAAAACAAAGGTTTTCCCGTTGCTGATAAGGAGGGGGAACGGCGGCGTGTTTTTTGGCTTGATCTAGTCCTAGTAGTCATACTAGGTGGTCTAAGCACGTGTAAATTTATTCTTTTTCACGTCTCGTGTTCGCCGTACTACCACGACTGTTGATGAATAAACGGTAAGTTATTCACGGGGAAACCCTTGTTGAGCGTGTTTGCGAGAGAGAGAGAGAGAGAGAGAGAGAGAGAGTGTGCGCGTGTGTGACATGTCTAGAGACTGAGGCAGTGATAACAGATTCTTTGTGTGTATGTGTGTGGAGGATAGAGAGAGACATGTACATGGGGCTTTGTGTTGTGTAACGTGGAGACACATATACATAATTAGAGAGTGAGTGTGTGAGATACACATGCGGACATGGGGAGAGATGAGGATCCAGATAAATGGGTGTTTGTGCGTGTATGTGTGTGTTTGTGCACACGTTTGTGTGTGAGAGGGAGTGTGTGTATGTGGAGTAGAGAGACCACTATTGATGTAAACCTAGTATAAGGGAAGGGGGAATGGTGTGACATGTGTAGTAGCGAGATAGCATGGGTGCGGGCGGGGGGAGCAGACTATTTGGAAGAGACATCAAGTGTGTGTGTGTGTGTGGGAGAGGGGTGTGAGAGCGAGCGAGAGAGAGAGAGAGAGAGAGAGCTAGCAACGGAGAGAGAGAGGAAGAGAGGGGGCGAGAGGGGTCGTTTGTGTCCATAAATGGCGTATAGATAGGGAGACAATGTTGATGTTGTTCGAAATTGGCCTATGTACGCAGACGCAAGGGAAGCAAGTCATCATGTTGTGTGATTGGGACTTCATGAGAGATCTAGAATAGATGGTGTAGAGAATAATGTGCGAGATCGAGACCGATGATATATTAGGGAGCTATGGAAAGAGTCGCGACATATATGTATACATGGAAGGAGCTGGGGCGGGTGCGCATGTGGGAGAGATAGAAAGAGGAGAGTGGTGCACAAGGAGACAAAGTGTGCTTGTTTGCAGTGGGGGTGGTGTGTGAGGTGAGTGTGTGAGAACCACATAACTAGGGAGATAGACGTTTGGGGGCGACATTTTGTGTGTATGGGAAAGATACACTCTATGTAGTGTGTGTGCTTGGGAAAGAGAGATGCTGGGAGACCTAGAGAGTGGGGGAAGAGATGTGTGCATGCCCGAGAGACAAAGTGATAGAGACGTATATTGGGGTCAGGACTTTAGAAGAGAGAGGGGTGTTAATGTGCTCGTATGTTGGTGTTTGGGGGAGAGAACGACTTCTGTGTGTGGGGGGGCGAAGGGGGGTGTTGGCTTCAGATAAGGAGTGAGGTGTCTATATTTGAGGGACTTTAGCGTAATTGAGATATACATGGTCAATAGTGTGTGCACTCATGGTTGATCAATTTATTTCACAGTTTGGACTATGAGAAAACGATATTTTTGAACATGCGTGATATACCTTGTTGTACCAGAATTACAAACCTAAGATTGGAATTTTGGAATTCGACTCCATCATTAGCTTTTGTAATTCATTTAGACGGAGGTACATTTTTTAAGCCGGGATTTCGTGATTTCAAATTCATATATCAAACCTAGAGATATACACATACGGGCATGTTCAAACTTTATAATCATCCACTTTATTCATACACATACACATTTTTGCTTTTGTCATCATATTTAGGATAAACACATTTGGAATTTCATTTGAATTGGACCGTATGATGGTATTTGCTCGCAGTAGCTCAATGATCCATATTTGAATTGAATGGAGAATCTAAGTCTCGAGTTGGAGACATTGATTTTCAAAACTTGCACTTTTTTGCGTGCAAAACAAAAAAATTCTTGGCCATGATATCATAGTCAGCCGTACAAGAGCAGAATATAATTTCAGGCGCCAAAAGCTTTCAAAATTCCCGGTCAAATCAAAATATCTCGCGCCCGAAAGTTTAGTCCTGCGATATTCCTTTTTTACCCCTGCCACATGAACGGAAAAGGGTTGCTTTGGTAACTCCATTGTTTTCCCCTCTTTGCCCCCAACATTCTTCCCTAGAGCCCCTTCCCTTCCCCTCCCTGACCCCCCACCCAATCATGGCAAGCCGCCGAATCTAGTCCTTCGCCGCAGTGGTGGACCTCACACCCCTCCGGATCTACCTTCCGCACCTTGGAACCCCCAACTGCCAACTCACCACTTCACCGGAGCCGCTTCAGCGACTGGCTTGCCCACCGCTCCAGATCTCCTTGACCGCCATCATGGTCCACTGCACCAGATCTGCTTAACCGACGCCCTCGTCCACCACAGTTTAGGCCTTTCACTGACTCCCTCGTCCGCCCCTTCGCTGGCACTTCATACAAGCGCTCGTCCACCGCAGCAGATCCGCCTCACCGAAAGCACTATACAATGCGCCCGCCGAAGCCTTCATCCACTGCACCTGACCCACTCCACGGATGCCATATTCAACTCCACCAGCCCTGCTTTACGGACGCAGCAGCCTCATCGGGTTATTTCCATTTGTACTCATTCGGTTTTTCTCTTTATCATGCAACCATTCACTTACCACAGATGAGCTTTCTTGTATGTCGACAGGCGCCGCAACAGTAGCACCGGAGCCGCTTCAGCGATGGTGACAGTCGGCCCAAACTCAACCGCAACACGAGCACCATCGACGATCCTTAGCTATCAAGTATGACAATGATACCCATACGCCGCCGAGAATCAGGTACTATTATCCAATGGCCGGTGCCTATGTTCACTTTCTTAGCATAAGCACCGCACCTTTGAATTTCTTTAGGGCATCATTCCGTTTTTCATGAGACGCATTATTCTGCTTGCACCTGTAGGGCCATACTTCTGGCAGTGAACATGTTACATGTGCTAAATTACATACCAGTGCACATATAGTTAATATGCTTTAGTTTTGTCCTAAGTATTACTGTACTTCCTAGATATCACTGCCTACTATTTTACTTCTTGAATGCTATATTTATGATAATGGTCTTGTTCTGATGCCACCTGTTGGTTCCATTAGACTGCTTAATGTTCTCTATGCTTAATTACATATCAACAAACTAGCATGTGGTTCCGCTGCTTTTTGTTCATTTTACCCTACATTTTCTGATGCTAGCTATTACATCACTGCTCCGAGCCTCTGTTCATTACTTGTTTGTGTGTTCTTGATCTTCCCAAGTTGCATGACTAATTTGATGCTTGTATTAATTATGAGCTGCCAACCCCATCAAGCAAAATATTTGTTCTTTTGGGGCTGGCACCTCGAACAAGCATAAAAATAGAGGGAAGCAGATATATTGTCGTGTATACACACACCCTTCTTCCATTAGTTTAGACGAATCATTGATGAACAATTCGTACTAGTGCATGCGATTAAAATTAATTTTACCTAAATAGAGGGTGCAGAATAAACTACAACAACTAGATTTGCAACCACGGGATGCTGACGATATCTTCAAAGAACATTGTAACAACAGAGGCTTCACAGCAACATATGGTACGCCAGTGTGTTTTAGTACATGTGAAATGTAATGCGAGTGGGCTGCTTTCTTGGCTTGTGCCCTCAACCTGTAATCCTATAGAATTACAAATAGTTCAGTTGTCTGCTTTGCTGTATGGCTTGATTCGAATGCTTGTTTGTTGTTACGATATACCTGAGTTGGCCAATATGTCAGCAGTGCCTGTTGTACTATCGTAAAGAAATGCATGCCTAGTTAATTTGAGTCCTTAACTTTTCCTCTCAACTTCATCACAAGACTGTCTTCGTAGTTTATATGAGGCCACACTGTTAAGTGCTTTCTCAGATTATTTCAACTGCTTAGATGCCTTGGCAACTTAAATATAGCGGTGGTACACTCCCTTTCAACTAGGGATGTCAACTGGGTCCATTTAATCTCGATTAAAGTACACTAGTGGTATGATAGTTCAAAAGAGTTTTTGTTTTTTGAGGAAAATGAACTAGGGAGCTAGCAAAAACTAACTAGATGGGACTGGCGGATGTCGCTTATTTGCCACTTACATCCTTAGTTTCATCTTACCATTTTAATTTCTTTTCGGCTGATGCTGCTTCGAAGCATTTAAATATAGCTTGCCATGCTCAGCAATAATTCATATGTCATTTACCATGTAAGCTTACTGCCTGGATCATACGATAACTATCTCTTACTTATGTCCAGCAGAAACCTTTCAGGATGCTGTTCACACTAGGACGCAATGTACAAGCCAAGAATCTATTTTGGAAGCAGTGTGCCATCCATGTTACAAGATGGTAGCAGTTCAGAGGCAACACCACCGGAGAGCAGTCTGAGCATAGATATTATAGTGCTCGAGGCTCTACTAGAGGCGGAAAGAGATGGTGTGGCTGCCATGAATGAGGTAATCTTTATCTTGAGGCTGGAAATTATGGAATTAGCGGCACGCATTATGAAAGCAACCCAAGAATTGGAGGAAGTAAAAATGTTGCATTTGAAGATGGAGGAGGTCCTGCTGTTTCTGCTATCTGAAGCCTAGGGTAATCCCGGTTCTTCTTTAGATACCAGTTGAAATTGTCATTAGATTATTGTACTTGCATGTTGTGTCATGTCTCTGAATGGATTATGTTGCAAGACCCCCTATGTTGTCCATGTGTTGTAATGATCCGAATTTTTTAGGCGAGGTAATCCTCGGTACTTGTATGATTGACATAAGGTGAACTATTTTTCGTGTGAGCATATTGTATTGGATGAAATAACTGTTTGACTCAAAGTGTATCCAACCTACTGAATTCGAAGATCACGGCATTTCTAAATCATAATCATATGTAAATGTGGAATAAATATTTGTTGTGGTTTTGAAGAAATAAATACAAAACGTAGAATTATCTGTGGATATTCATAATCGAATACAAATTGGATTTGAATTTAGTTTGCCAGGCCCCAGGGCAAACGTGAATGCTAATTGTCCCAAGTTTTGAACGAAGCAGCTAAACACCCACTATAATGTGTGGGCTGCCCGAAGCAAGTGTTTGCGAGATGGAAATTAATGTCTATCCCTGACACTTGACATCCTTATCGACCGGATTTACATTGCTGTCGATAGGGGTAGACTAGTAACTTCAACCAGACGTGACACGACGGCCTCTAAGTCCATTTAGACACGGTGGGCACCAAACGTGGGTGGCAAAACACATTTGATTCAAGCTCGTCCGAAAGACATGTGTCTCTTCCTCCATTGCCCCATTCATACACGGTGGGCGGCACAAACTCTCCTTGTCCGAAATCGATGTAGGCTAATATTTTAAATAAGGCCAGATGTGTAACTTCCCTCAGACGTGACACAACCGCCCTACCTGTCAGCCCCGTTCATACACCGTGGGCACCAACCATGGGCGGCAAAACACCCTATCCTCGCCCGAAATAGTTACCGGCAAATATTTGGGAGATGCGAGATTACCGTCCTATCCCCAACCGACGCGATGTCCGAAATTTTTAAACGAGGGATAAGTTCGTAACTTTCCCACATTTCAGAGAAGCGCGTCCCAAAGTTTGGGATCCCCCTCCCCTCCATTTCCCCATTCATACACCGTCGGCGCCACGAAAACCTCCCCACTGCGGCCAGCCTCCTCTATCCGCCACCCCATCCTCCACATTGCGGGAGCCGCTACCCCTACCCCGTCGTCCACTGCAGGAGATGGACGTCTCTCATCCACGGCGCTGGACCAGGATTCTTTCATCGCGTCCAGTCGCTTCATCGGCGCCGTCGTCCACCTTGCTGTTGCCGCTCCTACGGCTGCCTCGTCCATGGCAACATGATTTATCCCCCGACCCGGCCATCTGTCGTCTAAAGTCTTCTTCCCTACCGCCGACAGCCATCGCACCTGCAGCACCCTCAACCTATCAGCAGAGGCCTACACGGCGTCACAAGAGATGTGGTACTCTTCCATATGTGCTTAAGTTATTGATCTCACCCAAAAAATAGATTGTAATTTGTTTACTGTACTTTTCTTGTCCATACCAAATGGTAGTGGCTAGTTGAAAGCAAACATTGGTTGCGAAGTAGCTTTGTCCGGTTTGCACCTTCAGATCTGCCATGGCACGGGCACTATACTCGTAAATCTTATGGTTTCCCCCCTTTATATTCACTACCACCATCGTAGGTGCTTCGTGTCGTCCTAGCACTGCTCCTCAAGACCTCAACCCAAAGCTTATGTGTTGAAATACGAATCTGATATGATGCTCATATCACTAAAATAGAGAACGTTTAATTGTTCACCTAATGTTCCTATATTCGTTTCGAAAAGCATGTGCGCCACCCACTGGTCCAGCTAGCTCCACTTTCCTGGTTTTTCTCTTGATGCTTTGGGTTTTCCCCTTTATCTACTCTACTATGATCTGTGTAGGTGCTTTCTATCGTACTAGCATTACTCCACCCTTCAAGCTAAACAACACAACACTCAAAATTCGAAAGCTTAGTTGTTCAAATATGATTGTGATATGATACTGATATTAGTTAATAGACACATTTAATTGGTTAGCAAAAGGTCCCACTTGAGTTTACAAATGCATGTCGCGACATATAGAGAGACAACAGAATTGCATTTCTTTGTCACTTGTTGACTGTACTTTCTTGTCCATACCAAATCTTAGTTGTTATTTCACAGCAAACATCGGTTGCTAACTACCCTTTGCGCGGTTTACAGCTTCAGATCTGCCATCCCACTGCCATGGTCAACACTGTACTCATCATGCTTATGGTTTCCCCATTTTATGATGACCAATCAGCCTACGTGGTTCGTGTGTAATAGCACTGCTCCACCCATCGAGCTAAACAAGCTTAATTGTACAAATTCATATCTGATATTATGTTGATATTAGTAAAACTGAGAGATGTTTAATTGGTCAGCTAAATGTTCCCACTTTAGTTTTGAAATGCATGTGAGCCACATATGGAGAGACAGGAAAGAATAGTATTTCTCTGTGCGCTCTGGTTCATCATGGGTGGTCAACCGACATTGTATTGAAAGACTTGTAATATCTTCAATCTGCTTGCTCTTCTGCTCTTCTTTAAGATGATCCTCTTCTCTTGCGGTCGGCTGGTTAGGTCGAGTTGTTCTCCCGTAGTATATTTTGAATCTTTCGGGTCAGGCCGACTTGTTCTTCTTTACTATACATTGAAGATGTCATCTGCGAAGTGTCATCACTTCTGGAGCTCTCATATTTTGAGTGTAGGCCACATTATATTAATGCACACACCAAATTATAGCATGCATGGCATCTCTTAAAAGAATTGCAGAGATAGCACAAAGTGGTTTACAGGGAGGCAGTATTGGATTAGAATCACTTCTGCATTACAAAGATAATCTCACTTGTTTTTATGTTTTCATGCATGTCAAATATTGAACATTATCAAAATGAATATGAGAATGGGCGCATGAGAGGAATATTGCGGAACAATCCACGGGCTAACAAACTTGGCATGGTGGAGGATGGCCTATCTTATTCACCCATCAAGGTGCTTGCTCTAACTTGGCAAGGTTGTATTGGTCGCACATATTTTGCATCTGACCTCTTGCATTACTTCTACTTTGTTACACCATCTTCTTAGTTTAAGCATCATATATGTGCCATACCTATCCATTTTCTGTACCTATTCCATGTATCGTCACACTATGTTTTTCCAGTCAAATGTTGTTCTTTCGTAATAGATGTCCAAAAGGAAGAGGGTGAGTGCAGATCCTCAAGGAGTACAAACTAGGTATTTGGAAAAGGTAGTGATACATGTTAAATAAGATAGATCAGCAGCCACAGAAAACACAGACCCAACTGTACCACACTTTACCCCTACTCCAGTGGCCAAACCCCTATTAGAACTGCCGAGAGCCCAACGTCAGGTACTGTCTATGATATCAATTCAAAATTCGAACTCCTAAATTTCCGCATCTGCCTTACCTTCTCTCTTTTATGAAAACTAATTTCAGATGAATCTCCTTGCTCAAAGGATCATACGATCTCACAACAATACTAGGCTCTGCATTGCTTTTGTTAGTATCTCTCTCCCTTTTGCCTTGTAACATTGTACCTAATTAATTGCTATTTGATTATGTATCATCAGTCTGCACCTGAGCTTCATTATCCTTTGTTTCTTCCAATATTATTTGATCTATATTTACTCTTTGCAAAATGTAGAATAATGGCAACGCTTATAAAGAATTTTCTTTGGGGAATTTATTGAATTATCCTTCCATCAACATGGAGAAGGGTTTTGTCCAGCCCGTGTTAACATGTAATGTAAGTTCATCCTTCTCAAGCCTTAAAACTTTGTTCTAGTATAGATTTGGATAGGCATCATTTCCTTCACTGCTGTTTGCTTTGCTGTTTACATCTGATTGGATGTTTGCAACAACTACCAGTTTCAAATTGTAGTTGTAAAAACATGTTCCTTATGCAGAACAAATCCATTTATTTGCTTATATAATTGTGAAACCTGTTACATGTCTCTGTGTTTCTCTTTCAGAGTCGTATCTCTTATGCCAGGTAGAACTTTAGGGAAGATAGCGAGCCAAACCATCTTGAGGACAGCGAGATGACCCCAAGGTCCTGTCTTGATGAAGACAGTGAGTTGAAGCTACTCACCAGCAGGTGTCACACAACCTCTGTACAGTTGCTGCCTCAATCAGTTTGATTTCTTCAGTCTCAACTTAAAGCGGAAAGGCTTGCTTCAGCTCAGCTCCGACTTGAAGTCAAAGATGTAATGAAGATGTCAGAGGACTGACTTGCGCACCATCATGCCATACAGCTACGGGTGATGCATCTATCGTTGACACAACTGAGATCTAATCAGCTTGTTCGGCTGTTTGGGGGGCCCGACATGGCCAGGCCTAGTGCCTTCTGAAGTGCTCTCGGTTTTGTATATTCTTTTGTCGGCACGTTTATTTGTGTTGGTGGCGAACTTTGATGCCCAGTGGATGTAATATGTGTAATAGCCGTGATAGCCTAGAGTAAGTTTGATGCTTATTTATTTCCTTGTTGTCTTGTTTATTTCTTTGCTTGTAGTCAGTGCAGTTCTTTTTCCGTGGTTTGCTAGTGGACACAATAACCTATTTTTTAAAACTAGGCCACAATAACCATGGGCTACATATTTACTGTAGTGACACTGGGCCTCCTACGCGCCGTAGAAACAATGGGCCTTCTACAGGCCGTAGAAACAATGGGCCTTCTACGGGCCGTAGAAAAAATGGGCCTTCTACGGGCCGTATAAACAACGGGCCTTCTACGGGCCATATCATCAATGGGCCTTATACGGGCCGTATGATCGATTGGCCAAACATGGGCCAATAACAGACCGTATTATGGCCGTAAACGGGCTAGAGTTATAATTGCTCGTTCATGGGCCGACGATAACGGGCCGTCGTTAATAGGTCGTATTTGATGACGCTATGAAAACGGCCCAACGTATTAACGGGCCACAAACGGGCCGACTGTAACCACGGGCTGAATTTGGCCCACAAGAAAATGGCAGTAACAGGCCGTAAGTAACCGAATGCTGGAAATGAGCTCAAGAATAAATGGGCCCTGAGAAGGCCGAAAGATAACATGGGCTGGAAACGGCCCAATGGAATAACGGGCCGTTAATGGGTTTAAAGTGATACACTGTTCATTACGGGCCAGTTTCACCACGAGTCGTTAATGGATATAAAGCGATACATTGTTCATTACCGGCCAGTTTCACCACGGGCCGTTAATGGGCCAAGAGTTATAAAGGGCCTCATATGGGCCGAAAGACGTCATGGGCCAGAAGTTAAAACGGTCTGGAATCATATTGGACAGCCCAGATGATGCTACTGGGCCTAACTCGGATATGTCGTAACGGGCCCTGGGTTAGCGGGCTGTAAATGGGCTATATGCGAACATGCCGTTAACAGGCTTTCCATGGGCCGGCCCGCCACCTTTTGGTCCGTGCCATGTGTCGACGTATTATAGGAGCCTTCTGTCCAATGAGAGGATGACATCTGTCCCGACGGTGAGACGACATGTGTTTCCTCCAGCCAATGATGATTTTACACGTGGAAAATCCCCATTGGCCGGGGCTGTTAACGGGTTATCAGATCCAAAACCGGACCCGATAGCTTAACGGCGTTCCGTTACGGTGGATGCCACGTGTCGGTCACCCTTGACGAAAGCACTTCTGTGACGCGCGATTTATCGTCATGGAAGTGGACACTTCCGTGATGATAATTTTGGTAATGTCATGGAACACTTCTACGACAGCATAGGTATGACTATCTTCATTCTGTCATAAAATCGTCATGGATGTACATGCATGACAAAAACGTGACCTATTGTGACAAACATGTATCATCACAGAAGTGTATTTTTTTTGTAGTGGCTGAAGCAACTTACAAGCACCAAAGACACTACAAGCCCTATAAAGATAAGCAAACTAAGACCTAGCTAGAAGTCGATGGAGTCCTCCATGTGAAGTAGATAAATATGAGAAAACGAAGGGGTTCTTCATACAAAGACAAATTCCAGCGATGGTCGCGCCCTCATCTACACCGAAAGCTGACACCTTGTTTGACCAGCTCCTCTCCAAATCCAGAGGGGACCCCTGCCCCTCGCCTTGGCTCGAAAGGCGCCGGACCGCTGGAAGATGGAAAAGCTCACCCTACAGCAAGGATTGGACACAATTCCGGGCACCATGTGAATCCTCAGCTTGACACAACATTGCATGAGGATAACTAGACGAATTGCCACACCGCAGATCACTGCTACAACCACCAAGAGGAAAAACTGCACAAGGGCACTGACACTGAACAAACGAATAACGAGAAAGATGAAGCAACATTACTGGAAGCAGATCAAGCCCGTATTAATAGGCTCAGTGCCCAAGCTACCGCATCAAGTTGCTGCTAGCAAAAGAGAGGAACCCTATCCCCTCCCTGCCCAAGAATGGCGCCAAATCCGGCGAGCAAGCAAACCAACGATCCGGCGAGCAAGCCAAAGCGGAACATCAGTGCTAAATAAACAAAGCACCAAGCTTCACCTCCCTCGCTGATGACGCAGCCAACCCGACAACCACCTCACAGCACTCTGCACTCTCCTACCATGCCCAAGACGACACCTTCAAGAAGGTGGCGACGCACGTCGCGCCGTTGCCGTTCAGTCTTGATAAGACAAGAATTTTCACCCGAGTCATGGAGTGGGAGGGAGAGGAAACGAACCTCGACGAAGCCTCCGAGGAGGGAAATGGCACCTGCTTTTGTCGCCGACGCCGTGGTCAGAGAACCAGCCAAGGATTTCTCCTGGTCCTGTTCCGCAGCTCCAGGCATCTCCACCAACAACGGATCCGGCGTCCAGAGACCGCCAACAACCAGATCTGGCGAGGAGGAGTGCTCCAAGGGGAAGTGGAAGCCGCCTTCAGATCCAGGCGCGAACAAGGAGGTCGCACCCATGCTGCGACCGGCGGGCGCTGGCGCCGTCACTCGCCGCCCTCGCGACCAAGGAGACGGGGGACAACACCCACGACGCCGCTCGTTGCTGAAACGGCACCGCCTCACCACCCGAGGCCTCCGCCTCGGCGCCCTAAGCCCTCCACGAAGAGCGAAGCAGCTAGATCCTCACCACCGCCGTCCTGGACGACCACGCAGGCTTCGCCGGAGGCCTC
>NC_041393.1:5659575-5665073 GCF_002162155.2 Triticum dicoccoides | reverse complement strand
AGTGGGGGCGGCGGCTAGGGTTTTTGTCGCCTTCCGTGTCGCCCCGAGCGGGGCGACGCGGGGGCCAGAGCAACTCGTCACAATGTTTACATGGATGAAAGTAAGATCACCGGGGTTGCCTAGTCAGACATGATGGTCAACCCCAGTAAGAGAGCATAAAGTGCAGCCAAGTTGGTAGTGGTTCATTGTGGGGCTTGGTGCGAATTTCGGTCCGGCAAAGGAACACTATAGCATCGACTGAGAAAGAAAGACCCACGAGGAGGGGACAGAACAAACATGCGGCTATGCATGGTTCCAAATTTGGCGGTGCACTGCAGGTCGAAGCCGGCGGGTAAAAGAAATCGAGGAACCACGTACTACGTACAGTCGGAAGTGCACGAATCAGCCCGAGATCCATCCGCCCACATGAGGCAAAAAAGCAGATCTCATTCTCATCCCATGCCAAAGCGTGGCGATCACCAACCCTGATCCGGAGTCCGGGTCCCTGGATCCACGATCACTTGCCTGACCCGACCCGGCCGGCCGGCCGCAACAACCATTCTTTTGTGTCGAAGCAAAGGTCTCAGTCCAAGCACTTGGTACAAGTAGTTAATTAGCGGCGTCCCAAGTAAGCAGATCTGTCAGGTGCCCCTGGACTGTCCGAAGGCGACGCCGGCGTTTGGTGGACCTAATTCACGCGCGTAGAGTTAAGAAATTGCCGGGTTGGTTCTTGTACCATGCCATGCACGACGCCCTGCCCACCGGCAGCGAGATCCGGCAGCCATGATTAAGCTTTTCTTTTTTCAGCCATGATTAAAGAAGCTGCACTGGAGTTTTCTGCTGGGAAGGTGAAAGGGCGCCGGTTCATCCATTTTTCGCGGAGGAAGGAGCGCCGAACCTGGCAGACAGAGTGGAGTGTGATAAGCACGCACGCACGTGCCCCTGACGTGGACACACGCGTTGCGTTGCGTGCCGCGTCTACGTACGTCTCTGCTGCTTATCCGTACCCGTCAGCTCCACGCGCCTTCACGCCACCGGCCGGCCCCCCTACGACGGCGTCGCCGGCGTGAATCAAGGATGCCGTCCGTCGTGTACCGGCCTCCGGCCCTCGCGGTCTGACTGGACAAGAATATCTACAGCCAGAACCCTCAATCCGTGCCAAACGCCCAGGCGACCTCTGCCTAACCAGACCGGACGCAAATCCGGTCCAAACATCTAGACTGACCGGCACTCTTTGTACCCGGCCCATATTTGCGACAGATGTAGAGATGCCCGGACGCACCCCTCCTTTCCCGACCAACCCTCTCCTCTTTTCTTTTCTTCCTCGTCCGCACGACTGCCACCGGACTTCCGCCACCAACTTTGCATCGCCGTCGTCCCAAACCCAAAGCTAGGCCACCTGAGGCCCCTACCCACACTGTCGCCGACCGTGCCGCAACCGGCCAAGGTCGCCGCCCTGGTACGTCCAACTCCCCCCTTATACACACCTCGTGCTCTAGGTGTTCGACGTAATGTCCGAGTCGGTTTTTATTCTTTTGGCCTCTACTTGCGGGTCACCGATGTATTCGTCGTGGAATGATGGCTATGGGAACCCCGACCTTGACGGATTCATATTCAACGAGTTCATTGCCTCGTCGGATTGTAACAACGTAGATGCCGAAATGATGATGATGAGCATACAAGAGGAGATGGAGCACATGTTGAAATTCAAGGGCTCCATGAAGGGTCGGAAAGTTATTCCCCACGATAGGATTTTCGATGCACGGCATCTCTACACGGACTACTTCGCGGCGGACCCAACATACCATGAAGTTTTTTTTTCGACATGGCTTCCAAATGAGCAGAAACTTGTTCTTGCGTGTAGTGACTCCCGTGGGAAGCGGAGACACTTTGACAACTCATGACATGTTGTGTGATCTTGCATAACATGATTATCGAGGATGAGGATGAAGGGCAGCCCACACGCAGCCTGATATTTAGGTCCGCCTCTTGGAACAAGAGGCAGAGCACCTTGCCAACTTTCTGGAGATGCATGCATAAATGCGAGATCATACGTGCGCGCGGTGGAAGAAGAAGGTGTACATATGCAACTTCTGAATGATTTTGTTGAGCATATGTGGGTCCATGCTAGAATTAGCGAACTTTGCTTTAATTTATCAATTATGCATTAGGAACAATATTTATGTTTGAAACTTTGAACTATGTTTGACTTTATGTATTCTTGAGTACGAACACTTTGTATTTATGTGCACTGAACTATGTTTGGCCAAATGATCAACGTGCATGTATTTGATATTTTCAAAGTAGGGATTGTGATTGCAAAATGCATTATTTGAGGGCCGTCCGCTCACTGTCTGCGGGTGCGTCCGCAGGCGTATAGAGCTCCGGATTAGGAAATTCCTGTTGTAGATGCTCTGATTCCAGTGTTAGAGCATCTCCAATTATACCTGGCCATACCTCGGGCCGGGCCGGGCTTCGGGCCGGGCCTAGCCAAGCCCGACGCAAAAAACCCAGGCCTGGGCCCGGCCCGGGCCGGCCATCGGGCCTTGTTTTCTAGGCTCGAGCCCGGCCCGAACACATAAAAGCCCATCGGGCTCCAGGCCGGCCCGGCCCGACCTTTAGAAAAACACAAAAACGACGGGCCCGGGCCCGGCCCCGGGGCAGCGGCGGGTCGGGCCGGTCGGGCTTTTTTGGGCCGGGCTGGGCCGGGCTTCCCATGGCCAGGTATATCTCCAATAGATGGTTCAAATTTTGACGGTCCAAAACCAGAGATGTAAAATTTGGAACACCAAAAAAATGCGTTTTAGAGCTCCGGAAAAAGGCCAACTCCAACAAATGGTCCAAATTCATGGTCCAAAAGAGCAACTCCAATAGATGGTCCAAATTCATGGTCCAAAACCGGCCAGCAGTCACGCGGCTGCTGTTCAGCCGCTGTCCAGCCATTGTACAGCCACACATATTGCATAAAACATGTTTAAAAACAACATAGAAAAATTTCATGTCCACAATATCAAATTATTGCATAGTTCTTCAGATCCAGGAGATGAAATGCAACACAAATACAACATAGTTTTGCACAATACAACATAGTTTTGAACAAACAAATAATGAATCTATGCAGATCTTTCGCCATGCCATTTCCAATGCTCTTCCATCAAATCTTTCTGGAGTTGGTCATGCACATCGGTGTCTTTAATCTCGCTGTACACCTTCATGAAACGCCTGATGCGCTCCTCTTTGCGCATGGGGTTAACACGAATGCCCATCAACTGATAGAAGTTGTAATCTAAATTTTTTCACGAAAGAGGAGTCAACCGAGCTCATCTACAATGCACACAACCACCGTCAAACATACTATCCAATCCCAAGTTAAATCATCAAGTTTCGTCATTTTTTTACCTTAGGGGAATTCTGTTGAACACCTTGTGCGCGCGGTGGAAGAAGATGGCCGCCGTTTGGATTGTCTGCTGCTGACGGCTGCGGACGGCTGCGGTCGGCTCCGGACGGCGGCGGTGATAAGAAATGAGCTTGGAGGCCGGCCAAGAGGAGCTCGGCGGGTGGCAAAGAATAGTTCGGCAGCCGGGCGAAGGGCTTGGTGCGGCAGTCATGCGGCCAGCGCAACGGCCGTGGACAGGCTCACGGCCGACGGGGAGGAGGTCGGCGGCAGCCTAAGACCCGACGAAGGCCTACCGCGGCAGCCGGACCGCCGGAGGTGCCGAATCCCGCGCCGGCTGCCTCCTGATTCGGCGGCGTCCGGGCGGCTGCGAGCCGGCTACCGGCGAGGGAGGCGACGGGGGCGATGACGGCGGTGGGGATGTGGGGTGGTGGCGGCACTGACAGCGAGGTTTTGGGCGGTCGCGGCGGTGGATTCCGGCCGACTGGTCTTCGGGCAGGCGCGGGCGGGAAAAGAAAGAAAGTGGCGGTTGGGTGTTCGCGGGCGGCGGCTGGTTTTGGACCAGATGCACCTCGTGATGTAAATTTGCACCGCGAGGTGTTGTATTTTACATCACGAGGAGGCTGCGGTCCAATTTTTTTTGCATATGGACCGTCTGTGGGAGTAGCGTTTTTTGCCCCAGACGGTCCAAAAGTTAGGTACTTTTACATTCGGATCATCTATTGGAGATGCTCTTAGGCCATCTCCAACGCTGATACATTGTTTCTCCGTGAACTGGTTCGGATCAGTCTACAGACACGCATTGATGCAAGAGCCGGCCATCAACCCTATTTCTTGAATGTTCGTCTCAGTTTTTCTAAGATCGCAACACTCAAAATAATTATAGGAAATAGCACAATTCATCTATAAATAAAATGCAAATACCACTAATACAACAATACTCCCTCCATTCCTTTATATAAGGTGTATTTGTTTTTTGTGAAGTCAAACGGTGCAAGTTTGACCGAGTTTTTAGGAAAATATATTAACATTCACAATACAAAATTTATATCATTTGATCCATCATGAAAATTAGTTTCATATTTTATCTACTAGGTATTGCAGATATTGTTATTTTATTCTACTAGCTTGGTCAAACATTCAAATGGTTGACTTGCACGGAAATCAATACACCTTATATTCTGGAATGGAGGGAGTAGTAGCTATTACATACGAGATAACCAAATGTTCATCAAGTTTTTCGAATTCTATGAATCCAAATTCAACGATACTAGGCCAGAGCGGGCACATGTCATCTCACACATAATGCCCCTTGATCTTCATTGAACAATGTATGTGCATGAATGGTTTGCGCTCGGTCATGTAGTACTTCACGGCAGCGCGTGCAGGCTATACAACATGTAGAGCAACATTGAGTGAATAAATGAATTAACCAACATGTAGATCAACATGAAGCAAAACTTATGATCTCCCTAGTTGCCAAGCACAATGGCCACATTGTCACCACTCGGTAAATCGCAGCGAAAAAATTCATGATGGAGTTGCAGATGGTGTACCATCGATGTGATATCGACTTTACATTGCGTTCATGGATGACGTGCATGCCGTAGGGCGTGAAGTTATTTTTCTCATGAAAGGAAGCATGCATGCCCTGCCAAAAGAGCGAGCAAGCTCCTTGCATTTCTGCCTGCAAAGCACGCAGATACGATCAATCACGCATAACACAACAATTCGTCCTCCATTACTGAGTACCCCGCAATTGAATTACTCTAGCAAACAACGAGAAGTTCTACACAAGAGCTCAATGGCATTTTATCGAGCACGTGTCGATGTCGGGCATGGTGTCCGCCATGGACGACATCGGCAGGGGAAAGGAGGGCACCTGGCTGCGGAGGGATCCTAGGTGGATGGTGGCGTAGTCCAAGGCGAGCAGGTGTGTTGGTGGGGGCTGCAGACGTCCTACGATGCCTGAGCGGTAACCGGAGAGGTACAACGGCGGCGACGGACAAGGATTGTGCGGATGCAAAGCAAGGGAATCAGGAGCGGAGAAAGAAAGCTGGACTGAGAGGGGGATTTGAGTGGGCCGGGGGTGTCGGAGTTCTACGTGGAGGCGGTCTGGACTTTC